>NC_081411.1:542488803-542593803 GCF_030272615.1 Cryptomeria japonica
GATGTACGACCAAGGGCAACTGAAGTGATCTGGAAATCCATAGGAGTAGCAATGTCTGCCGTCACGCCTGCAATAGGAACAACAATCTGCGCAATCCGCATTCTTGTCTTATCTCTATCTATGTGCGACAAAATCTCCGCTCTCTTGGGCTCTTTCTCCTTAGCACTCCTAGCTAGGTAGTCATCAATGTCGTCAATAGGTTGTACCTCTATCATTTGTTTACTTTTCTCCATACTTTTCATCAGGCATTCAGGAATAGCAGCCATCTCCATACCATCATCGAGACATATTTCTCGATCAAGTCCTCTCAATGCCGAGATAACATCATCATTATCATCAAGATTATTCTTGGTCCAATCATATACCTCATTTCCCAAACTAACTTCCACAAGGACAGTAAGGGATCCCGGCTGATCATCATTCTCATTAGGGGGTGCAGGTGTCGCTGTGGCATGAAATTCCTGAGTATTCCCTGGTAGTATCACTATGTTGGAACACTACTGAGTCTCCTTGTTATGTTTTGTTACTTCAATCACTTCGATTGATGAGACACTGAGAGCGGGTGAAGGAATGATAAGTGGAGGAATGATAGTCTTTTGTTTCTTCTTCACCTCCTCAATCTTCTTCCCTCTGGCCTTGACTTCTCCTGACGTATTTTTCCTTCTCTTGGGAGCTTGACTCTCTTCGTCTACATGAATCTTGACATCACTGATAGTCCTCTGATCATCCTCGGAAGTAGACTCTTCCGACTTCATCCTTTCATAAGTGAAGGGAACACCCATATCAACTAACTTATTCATCTGTATATCTACCCATGCATGGGAGAAACTAAAGACCTCTCTCATCAATACATTCAAGTCAATCTCTTCTGACTCTGACCAATTAGGCAATAGGATTGCCTTCTTCATTTCACTCTCATACTGTGGATGTGTATGATCTCTATCATCTAACACTTGATCAGGAATGAGGAAAAGTCCACACTTCCTCATAAAATCCACTGACATTATGGACCACTTTCTTCTCTTCACTGCTTGCTCGTCCATTAGGTTAGCCCAATAATCTTCTATGTCAACTTTGTGAATGAACTTCTCTCCCCTGATCCTTCCTACTTTCTTGTCTGGATTGAATCTTTCTCTTTTCTTGTATGTAGCAAATCGATAGAATGCAAACTCCTCACTTGCAGTGCTGGCGGCTATGGCAGACTGGCAAACCTCTGATGTCTTCCCAACTGAAATAGGGAATGTCATGCCTGTCCTGTGCTTCTCTCTCTGAATGACATCGAACTCTAGAAGCTGTCTCACCACTTCCAACAAGATCATTCTGTTGGTCGGATACCTAGGAAGTTTGTAGGGTTCAGATTGAAACCCATGAATCCTAAGGTATGTGAAAGTGGGAAACTAAATATACCACAATCCATATTTTTCTATTAACTTTGTTGCCTCCTTGGACAATCTTCTGTGGATTCTGCCTTGCAGCATCCGTGTGATATACATAGTGAATGCATCATTCACTCTCTTATAGTCTTCAATTCTATACATGCTCAGCTGGGGGTAGCACTCATGACTCCTAAATTGTCCTTGCCCACTCCCGACTTCACCTTTGCATATTAATCCTCTGTATGAAACAAACCGTGCAAGCAGGTATACCAGGTAAGAAGTTATGGCGAATGACTTGGACCGCTCTACATTCCTCAACTGAAAGTCCAGATTGTCACTTATAATCTTAGACCAATTTACTAATGTTCCTCTAAGACAATCCTGGATGAAGTAGAACATCCATCCATCGAATATTGCTCCCTACGGCCTCCCCATCACTCTGTTGAGTAGGAATATCAAATCACTATACTCCTCCTTGAAGTCTACGCACATGAGTGTCTTGGGAGCCTTGGAATGATGAGACTTAGGCACAATCATCCACTCTTTGTTTATCGAATTCTTGCATACACCCATCTTTTTCGTGTATCTTTTTTCATATTCATCCTTGGTCACATCCTTCATGTCTGTTCTGCGTGGAATCCCAAACACCTCTACAATAGCATCCTTAGCAAGGTAGGCAATGACAACGCCCTTAGGATTCTTGATCATTCTTGTGAGAGGATCATAACACCGTGCACACTCCAGGATAAGCTCACTGCACTGTATGGACTGTGGAAATCCAATGGCATGAAAATAACCACTCTTCATAATGTTCACATATGCTGGGGAAGGAACTTGATCTCCGACTCCGAACATCCGCCGTTGCATCTGGTCGTAGTCTAGGAAATGCATGTTTGTATCTGTGATCTCTTTCCATCTAGATGAAATCTTAAGCTCTGGATAAAATTCCTGACTTTCTAAAGATTTTAGCTAATTAGTGCATAAAGTTAGGAGAATAATCCATACACTTGGTAAATTTTGACAATTAGATTCAAAGTGTGACAACACTAAGGCATGGAAAACCTCTGTAAAATCCATTAATACCTCCTTATGCTTAGAAAATATGCAAGCTAAAATGAAAAGGAGTATACCAGATTAATGATGACTAAGGAAAGGTGTGAAAGGTTGTGTTTTCACACAACGTATGTCTGAAAACACCTTCCGCAGTCAACAATGGAGGTCAACAATTCTGAAGACAACCCGAAAATCAGGCTTTTAAAACATGTTGTAATCTTCAAAAATGTGCCTAAACTCGATAAAAATCAGTTTTAATGATGAAAACAATCATTTTCAGGAATGTAAGTGTGGCTGGTAAAAAAAAAATTTCTGAGGACAAGTCTGAAAAATTGATTACTTCAGACTTACCAGCAACTTGCAAAGTAGTTAAAAATCCCTGAAAATGATGGAAAATAGCTAAGGAATCAACTCCAAGCAAAATCGCCAAAGTGGTTAGGTGGCTGGAAATGAAAATTTCTGAGGACAACCGCCTAACAATGGAGTTTTTCAGACCTGCAACAGCGATAAAATGGTCTGAAAATGCACAAAAAACTCCACAAAACACCTCCAAATGCAAATCGCCTAAGTTGCAATTGGCTGGGCAAAAAAGATTGAAGTCTGAAAATTGATGGGCAGCCATTAATGGAGGTCAAATCTGAAGACAAACCTCAGATCTGAAGCGAATCAGCAAGCTTGGAATGATGGCAGCCACCAAGCATGCATGGAAAATCACCAAAATGTGGCACCAAACCTCTCCAAAACCAAAATCGAAATTTCTCCAACTATAGCGCCATTTTTTAAATTCTGAAAATGTCATTAATGGTAGCTTAGATCTGCAACAATGGAGGTCGAATAGCAAGCAAAAACTGGAGGAGAAAATCGCCAACTTTCCAGACACAAAAAACGCCACCTTTCACCAAAAATCGCCAAGTTTGAAAAAATCGTCAAACTTGGAAAAATCGAAAATTTGGAAATGGTCTTCAATGGTAGCAAGGGAATGGATCAGCAAGCTGGGAAAAATGGAGGAGAAAAGAATCCTCAACCCAACACTTCACTTCAGCAATTTGCAAAAATTCGCCAATAAGGGAAAGAAATCACCTTTCATGGAGACACCTGACAAATTTAATAATAAAATAATGTTGGAAAACTCCTCTCTTATACTTGCTTTTACCTCTTACTTTCACCACACAAGCAATGTGGGATAAAACACTTGCTTAAATACTTGTTTGGTAAAAAACTAACTTGCTTCTAGAAGGTTTAAATATTAAATGCTTATTGCAAGTTATTTAATTTTACTTTTAAAATTCTAAATAATCATTAATCATTATTTAAAAGCAATTAAAATGGGCTCATTTATTAAATATTTCTATTTAAGTCCAAATTGAGCCTCCAAGGGAAAATCGACTTTAGCTTGGATAAAAATCCATGCAAAATTTCATCAAAATGCACATAAACACTCCAGGGGAAAATCGATGGCAGTTTGGACACAAAATCCACAGTCCAAATTCACTTTACTTGCAAAAATCACTCCTTGGTGGAAAATTGACCTCAGTCTGGATGAAAATCCGGACTCAAAACTCACTAAAATGCTCTCAATGGAAAATCGACTTGGGTCTGGACTGAGAGTGCACAAAAATCCTCACTAACTCGTCATAAAACATCCTGGTGGAAAATCGACCCAGGCATGGAATCATCCTTAACGTAATCCGCACTATAATCCGCACTCTAGTCCGCACTCCTGGTGGAAAATCGATGGCAGTCTGGAAAAATCCTGACACTTAGCCAAATTTTAGCACTTCCAGGGGAAAATCGACCCAGGTATGGATAAACAGTGGTGGAAAATAATAGCCAGTATGGATTTTAGGAGAAACCCATGTGTAGTGTGGATTTTGAGTGGGGGAAAAGGGTGGGTAGTCTGGAATGTGAGAGGAAAAGCACCTCTAGCATGGAATTTGACCTTCTAACCCTTGGAATATGGATTTCCCTTAGGAATTTGACATTTTAACCACTCAAAATCACTTAGAAACTTCAAAATTAGACTGGACTTAGGCAAATTTTCCAAAAAGATGAGCAAAACGCAAGGAAAACATTGGGATAAAGTGAGAAATCAATTTAAATAATACCTTAGGAGCGAGAAAACAACTCCAAAAGGTCTTGGAATACCTTGGCACTTTAAAATCATTGATGTGCGTGTTTAAAAACACGTTAACGCTCAAATGGTCAACACAGACAAAACTTAGGATCATTGAAATATCAACGCTTGCAACTTGATCCTATAACTTCAAAAACCCTGGACGGCACTAGGCATGATAAAAACTCCGAGACTCGGGCACGGGAAATGCAAAATTGCCCACTATGCAGCCAAAACCCTAACCTAACAACGCAAAAAGAAGGAAAAGAGGGGGTCCCCGTTAGCAATGGGGCGATGTGTGAAAAGGTCACAACATTTTGTTATCAAAGTTGACATTTTGAGGTCACTTCTGGTGGAGCCCCAAAAGCACGACCTAAGCTCTTCACTTCCTATGACCCCCCAAATGTGCGACCTAAGGCATAATCACTTCTACTTCTCCCAGCACTGTCAGTAGGTGCTCAAACCCAATCACTCCCATTTCCATCCCCTATCCATTCCACCCTTCTATCCACCCTCAATTTCCATTTCCATTTTTTTCCATCTTTTCTTCACCTTCTTTCCCCTCATCCATCCTTCCTTTGGCATTCATCACTCCACTTCTCCTTCATTGTGCCACCTTTCCTTCCTTCCACCCTTAGCACATGCTTCATTTTCCCCCGCTTCCACTTCCATCTCCTCTCATTTTCATTCCCTACCATTGCCATCTCTCTTTCACCTTTCCATCTTTCTTTTCACCCTTCACCACATTCTTCACCTTCTCCCATCCTCCATCTGCCCTTCCATTTCTACTTTCCCTCACCTCCTTCCTTGATTGTTATATATAGCATAAATGAAACAATTATTATTATTAATTAATATAATTACCAACAAATAATTATTTGAAATTTATTTATTTATTAAATATTATTATTTAATAATATTTATTTCTAATAATATTCTTGAATATTCAAATGAGAGTAAATTAATATTATATTACAAACATAATTTATATATATTATAAATTATAAACATAATTTACATATTTTTAATTGTAACACAATTTATACATATTTAAAATAACAAATATATAATTTATATAACTGATGCTATACTCCATTAATTGGTGAAGAGATAGGAAGCAGCGACTTCTTTAATTGGAGACTTCCTTAATGGGCAGTCCACTTCATGAATAAGTTATTGGGCTTTCACGTTACTCAATGAACCATTTAATTAGAACATAAATCATTATTAAGGGCAAGAATTGTGTGTGGGGAGGGATGCGATCTTGGTAAAGATCGTATTAATCAATAAGCGATATTATTACCAACAAATTGTATTACACGATTCTTCAAGGAGAAGAGGCACGATTAGGTGAGGGGTTCCCACGTCTCTCCAAAGGGGCACACCGATGTATAAAATACATCTCAATTCCATTTGCATGAGGAGAGGAGGACGGGAAGATAGGAGATATTAATAGTCAACAAGATTGTCCAGATCAGAGGAGGATATCATCTGCAATCATCGAATAGATGGGAAATGAGTATAGTCTGTGCTCATAAAAGGACAAACAATAACACCTTTGTTCTTGGGGTTATTTTTCTGAGTTTGGAGCAGACTTTGGGGAATAAGACAAGGGAGGACAGCAAAGATAAAGTGCTGACAGAATCAGAAACTGTCAGAATGTTACAGACAGTAACATCCCTGCTCACCGTAATATGTGTGGGTATCACTTCAGCAATGTGTGGGATGCACTTAATTGGTATGTTTAATATAAGAAGCCTAATGAAATAAAATATTAATAAATTATAATAAACAAATAAACAGATACCGATAATAATATAATAATTATAATAAATAAATACTGATAATAGTATAATAATTATAATAAATACTGATAGTAGTATACTAGTTATTATTATTATAATATTGACTGAGAAATGTTTTGCAGATGAATATAACAATAATATATAAAATAATGTTTGGTCAGGCAAATAAATATTAGAATATAAATCAGAAGAATCCTTAATATGCTTGTCTGTTACAACTGCCTGTGTTTAAGAAGTTGGGAAAGGAGATGTTCCTAATAGGGGACATTACAATTGGCTTGATACTTACATTAAGAACTATGGATGTTTGAGAGATGAACAATTTATTTATTTAATTGATTGAATTGTGGACTATCACTGATTTGATATATGTTAAGGTGGAATTGTCTCCTAATATATTCAGTTTGAGTCATAAGTCTATTGAAATTGATTAATTATGGTTAAAGAATGCCTAGACCCATGAGGGGACATTACAAGTGGTATCAGAGCATAATTCTGCCAGCCTGAGGGACATTACACACTGTCAGTAGGTGCTCAAACCCAATCACTCCCATTTCCATCCCCTATCCATTCCACCCTTCTATCCACCCTCACTTTCCATTTCCATTTTTTTCCATCTTTTCTTCACCTCCTTTCCCCTCATCCATCCTTCCTTTGGCATTCATCACTCCACTTCTCCTTCATTGTGCCACCTTTCCTTCCTTCCACCCTTAGCACATGCTTCAATTTCCCCCACTTCCACTTCCATCTCCTCTCATTTTCATTCCCTACCATTGCCATCTCCCTTTCACCGTTCCATCTTTCTTTTCACCCTTCACCACATTCTTTACCTTCTCCCATCCTCCATCTCCCCTTCCATTTCTACTTCCCCTCACCTCCTTCCATTCACCTTCTACTTCCTACCTTCCACTCCCATCTTCTTCCACTACCTTTCTTTCCCTTCATCCTTTAGCATTCACTTTCCACTCAACCTTCTCCTTCCATCATCTTTACTTCCCTTCCCTACAACCACCCTTCCTTTCATCTTTACTTCCTCTCACTTTCACCCCCACTTCCTACCTTTCCTCCATCCCTTATACCTCCCAACTTCCCTTTGTTTCACTCTCTAACCCACATCCCACATTCCTTACCCCTTACCTTAGCATACCCTTCCACTGCCTCAATCCTATCCTAACCCGCCTTCCTTTCTACCCTTCATAACCCGATCATATCCTAACCTACCCCATGTTGTGACCTTTTCACACATCGCCCCATTGCAAACAGGGACCCCCTCTTTCCTGCTTTCCACGTTTTGTTAGTTTAGGGTTTTGGCAATCAAATGGCAATGTTGAGCTTTCGGGTACCTGAGTCTCTTTTTTGGAATGATCATGCCCCAGGGGTTTCCTATGTGTTATTAGGGTTTGAATTTTGAATTTTGAAGTCAATAGGATCAAATGTTTAAAAAATGTTAAAGTGGTAAGATGATCCTAAATTTTGTCTAGGTCTTGAGGTTGCAACAAGTTTAAAATATGAACATAAAATGTGTTAAAGTGTTGCAAATTTTGTGCTAGAATGTCAAAAGTCCCTATAGGAGTCGTTTTCCCACTCCTACGAGGTGAAATTAAAGTCTAAGTGCACAAAATCCCGATGGACTCCTATTTCCCCCACTCAAATCCAATTAAAATAATGAAAGTCCCAATGGAAATAGAATTTCAACTAAGCTAAAATGCAAAATTTGACAAGTTAGGGCTTTTTCAGTGTGAAAATCACCATTGTCCCAATGGGAGACGTTTTCCCCCCACGTAATTAAGGTTAAATGGACTCAGTCCCAATGGGAGGCGTTTTTCCACTAAGTTTCAAGTGTTTTGGGGAAAATCCCAATGCATCTAGATTCTCACTGCAGTTGTCCCGATGTAGGTCGTTTTTCCACCAAGCCTTTGAGAGCAAAAGTGTACAAGGATGGTGTGTCTAGATGGACCACGTTTGTCCACCAAGAGGTAAATGACCAAGTTAAGTGCAATTCATGTGTCTAGATGAGGTTCGAATCTCCACCAAACTGGAAAACAAGTGTGGTGAAATGAAGTGTGGACAAATTTACATTGTCCCAATGAGGTTTGTTTTTCCACTGGGATGAATTGATGAAGTTTTGATGAAAATTTATTGTCCAAATGGAATTCGAATTTCCCCTAGAAAGTATGTTGATGAAAATGACAAGTTTTTTTGAGTCCAGATGAAGGACTTTTTTCCACTAGGGTATGCCTTTACATGAAACGATGAATTTTAACTATCCAGATACGTATCGATTTTCCCCTCAAGGTTGCAAGTGATGGATTAAGGAAAATTTTAATACAAATATGTGTCTAGATGAAGTTCGATTTTCCCCTAGTTGGTTGAAATTGAATTCAATGAAGTTTTAAATGACAAATGTGCCCAAATGATTTTAGTTTTGCCTTGCCACAAGCATTTAATCATCAAGTGAAATGCATTTAATGTCAAATGTGGAATCCCAACGCTAATCTTTTTTCCACCAAGCTGATTGAAGTAAAATTTTATCCCACATTGCTTGTGTAGTGAATTTGGAAGGTGAAAACAAAAATAAAGAACCCAGCCAGCATTAAAATAATATTTAAATGCCTTTGAGGTGACAGTTTAAGGGCTGATTGGAAGCATATCCTTGCTGGTTAGAGGTTCGAATTTGTCCAAGTAAGGTGTAGCGCCATTTTTTGGAGACTTTTATGTGAGTGCCATTGCTGATTGAGGCAATTGTGTGTGGCGCCACCATTTGTGGAGGGGCTGCTATTTTTGTTTGTAACTGATTGTGCCATTTTTTAGGGCAATCTTGGGCATTTTCCATGTGGCGCCATTGCTGGTGATAGGGTGATTTTGCCCACTTTTATGTTGGACGCCATTGCTGGGCGTATTTGTGACATGTAAGAGGGTAGCATTGCTGGTCTTGAATCTGAGACTTCATTCCCATCATTGTTTTTAGACTGGTACATCGTTTTCCCAGCCATCAATTTGTGTTAAGGCATTAGGATTTCAAGACTTTGAAGGGGAGATCGACTTGAATGTGGGGGTGCACCATGAATGTGTTTGCTCCCAGCCATTGAGGTGTGGCTTTACTTGTGTTCTCAGACCTCAAAGGAGACAAATTCAGACCTGAGACTTGTTGGAGCAGCAAAGATATTACATTTTCAGACCTATGAAGGCTGTATTCAGACTTTAATTTCTGAAAATCAGGAATTATACACCATTTTCTAAGTGTTTTCAGACCTGGAAACACATTTTGGGCACCAAATACCACCATTTTCTGAATTTGCAGGGTGTCCTCAGACTTACTTATTGTGATCAGACTTGAATTAAGTCTGAAAATCAGGTTTATAGAGGGGCTGTGAGCTCCATTTTGATCAGAGTTAATTCTATTTTCAGAGTTTATGTTACTTATCATTGAAATTTCTGATTTTGAGCCTTTAAATGTGACAAAATCATTAAAAATCAAAACTTTGAGAATTCTGAAAATAAGTTATTAGAGATTTTTATCATGATATTAACTTCCAACTTCGTACAGGTCCCATGTCTAAGTCAGGGATATCGGCAAGGAAGAACCAATTGAAGATCATGCAAGAGGGCTTCTATCCGGAGTCACAGATGCCATCCTGGTGGGAGAAGGTCGCGCATACGAACATGGAGTACCTAGACATGAAGCAGATGAGGCGGGGAATGTTTGGAACAAAGAATCATCTTCCTTCCACCTTGTCAGCTAATATCATGAAGATTGGACTTTACCATGCAGCTGGCTTTCCACCATCCATCCAGTGCAGTGAACTTGTAATTGAGTGTGCAAAGCATTATGATCCGTTAACCAGAATGATCAAGTTTGTCACAACCCTTAATTATCTAAATTTTATTTAATTGATTTTATCTTATTTAATAATTGCAAATAAACATTAATTATTTTAAATAGACAAATTAATATTAATAATGTACTTAAGGAATGATTTTGTATTTTTTTTTTTAAATTGAAATGAAGAGTTTTCCAAAAAGAATTTGGTTAAGGCATGAAAGAAAGCGAGGAAGATATTACATAAGGAGATGACTGGTAATTATGAGGAGAGGGGTGCACGTATGTAGGGGATGGCCAACCATTAATGAGGCATGGTGTTCATGTCTTTCACGTTATTCCATATGACAGATCTGGTGGAAAAGAAAAGAGGGTGTGACAGCTCTTAAGAATGGCACGAACCCTCCACAATGGGGGATACAAGTCTGGACAAAAGGGGGGGAGGATTATGCTCCTCACTAGTAGCAACAATCAGGGAGATATTTTTTTAACGGATCTTTGATCTCATAAAAGGGAGGAGGAAGAAAAATTTTAAAAATCCATTCTCTGCAGAATTGGAAAACAGAGTATTCTCAACCTTAGTGGTTCCTGAAACCTACGTATTCATTTCAGCCCGTGAGATATCTCCTTGAGACATTCTGCCAAAGTCTAGTTTTGATGGCCTGTGCATTGTAATAGAGGATTGAAGAAACTAGAGAACATAGGAGATGAAGATGGAAGTAACGAAGCTATGGGAGCCAAAATCGGGTATGTACGCACCCCCAACTGTAGTCCCTAGCATGCTGAGAATTATATCTCAAACTTTCCATGAATCTGTATTGGCTTATAAATCTTTTATTTTTCCCTTTCATTAATTTCAATAACAATCTCCTTCATATCCATTCTCTGCAAATCTTGTGACCAGAGTGATCTGTGTGATCTTCCTCATAGTGTTATGTAGATCGAAGTTTTCACCTTATCCAACTGAGTGCCTGGGGTTCATGGTGTTAGCTAATGGTTGAATCATAGAAAGCATCAGCCTCATTGTTGAATGCTTCCTAGGATAGAGCGTATCGATAAAACTTTTAAAATGTTGTTAGTCCACAAAGATAATGTCGCTTATTTTTTTATTATGCTGTGATGAATGTTCTTTCCTTTCTGTTGCTAGACATCTAATGTTGTGCGCATTCTTGTAGCACAATTCCTCTTTACTGATCATTTTGTTTAGCATATAACGAAAAAAAATACCCCTATGAGCTGGCATCGTTCTTGAGTCATTTTGTCAAACAGATCAGGTACCTTGTTTGTGCTTCCATTTTTACATTTATATCTGCCATCACATTTCCAATTCCGAAATTTAAAAAAATCAACTTCTTTTATGCTATGATAGATGTCCCTTTCTATTTACTGGTTATCTGAATCGGTGTGCAGTCTTGTAGCACAAGCCTATTTTTAGATTGTTTCATTTAGCATCACCAGTACGCTCCACAAGAACATTGTCTGTGTTTAAGAGATGGTAACAATATGTACATCTCTGAGAACAATGTTCTGCATTTCCTCATGCTTATGCCTGAACACAAATTTTAATTCGCAACTAATACTTTCATTTAAAGGGCTGCAGAAATCTTGTCCCGAACTCGAGAGTCTAGTAACTCTAAACCCCTATTATTGTAGATCTATTGTTAGCTTATAGCAGCCCTAAGATAGAAGCAACAACTGTAGAGAGACCAACTTCGTTCATCTCTTTCCAAAACTCGTGAAGTCATAGATTTAGCTTTGAACTTCAAAAGTTGAGGGTGAAATTTGTAAATCTGCAAGCTGTAGCTGTCAAAGTTATTCTTAAAATCTATAATTAATGATCTTCATCACTAAGCCAAGGCCCAAGACACACTATTGAGATGTAATTATGAAAGTATTGAATAGTACGTAGCATAATTATAAACACTCACACCTTGAACGCTGCATAACACCTCAAATTAACCAAAGATATTCTTGCTCTTTGTTCTGTATAGCACAGCAAGAAAGAATATGAACAATTTTACGGTGAGCTTGTCTTACCTGATTTGCATTATTCTTAGATTAAGGATCCCATTAACATGATCCTTTCCTATTCACGCAGCCCCCAAGGCAGCTCTTAGTTGAATACACCAAATTTATTCAAACTTATTTTTTTAAGGGGTTTCACGTGAAAGGATGAGCACTTAACTAAAATCATGGGAAGGGACAAGGAATCATTCCCACGTCTTCCTTCTTGCTATTATCATTCTTTCTTATAAATTTAAATCACTGGTCTATCTTTAAATTTACTTCCTTGTCTCCTTAAAATATGGTTAGTACAAATAATCCAAGGTTCTCCCATAGTTAGAAGAGATGGTACTTTAAATATTTTGTAAATGCCATATATAGCTATTTTCAAGGGCAAGGAATAAAGAAAAACATAGTGAATAAATAAAGTATATTTGTTTAAAATCTAAGGTGTGGAGAGTAGGGGCCCACCCAAAATTTAAATAAGCGAAATCTAACTTACTAAAACTTAACCTTTTGTTATAAGAAGTTAGGTAATATTGTAAGCCTAAATTAAGAAAGAAAAATATTAAATGAGAATATGGGATTAATATTTATTTGCTAAGAAATTAGTAATTTTAATATAAAAGAGATCATTTTCAATTTATCTTATTTTATAGTAGATTTATAGTTCTGAATGTAGTGTATTTATTTTATAGAGAATCTATTGTTTTGAATGCAGTGTTTTCATTGTCTCAATGTAAGCAAGTAGTATATTTATTGTTCTGAACATTAGTTGTTGTTTGGAAAACTACAGAGATATCGATTACTTAAAATCATTAAAGAAAGTATTTTCTTTATAAATTCTCATGTATACGATTCTCATTGATCAAGGAAATTATAGCACAAGAACTAGATGTGAAATAGACGGAAACAATGGAATGATGATTCTTTCAAAATAGATTTATTTGCCATAATCAATTTATGGGATTGTATAAATAGATACTGTATACCTGAAATGAGGGTTAGCCAATAAACAACATAGACAAGCAAGTATACCAATGAAACATAACAAAACAAAGATCTAAATGACAAAACAAGTTAATCATCCATCTCCTAAGATTGTTCCATTGTTCTCTATCTCCAAGGATCCTTCAAATCAAGGTGGCTCTCAGCTTGGATGAGCACTTGATCTCTAGGATGACCACTCAGAATGAGGGATAGTTTGATAAAAGATCTACATGCTATGCAGCTAAGATCTTAGTGAATGATCTTGATATGAAACTAGATAATGATATTTTGCAAGGATAATGATATTGATATGAAACTAAATTAGCATGAAAATGAGATTAAGATGATATTAAGCTAGCATGAAAATGATATTAAGATGATATACTACTAGCATGATATGCTATGATATGCTAAACATGATTATTCTAAGATTATAATGCTACTAAAATGATCTAATTACTATTATCTAGAGTATCAAAACTCGCCACGAGTCAGGCGAGTTTCCCGAGTTGGTGAGTCGAGTGAAGCTCGGCGAGTTTTGGTAGCTCGTGACTTGGACTCGGCAAGTTTTTCGCATAAATCGCATGACTCGCGAGTCGGGTGAGTTATGGACAAACTCGCTGAGTCTAAGCTCCAAGACTCGCACCATGGCAGGTCACGTTTTGATTCGACCAGACAGATTTTGGTCACTGACTCCTCTTCGATCACTCTAGCGGAGATCGATCCAAAGTCTGAGTGGATCACTGATTCTACCGATCCCGTCTTCACTGAGGAGGACCATGAGTGGGTTGACCAGGCAGACAGAGAGGCTTGTGGCTATGGCAGAGGAGGAGGATAGAGCACAATCCGACACAGGCACAACTGATGTTGATCATTGTGGCACCTCATAGGCGGAGACTATGGCTACTCAGTCATCCAGGACCTACCTTAGATGCCTTTGTAGGAGGCAAACAGACTACTCTGAGGCTAAGGCTGAGGATGAGCTAGAGCCTGAGCCATAGACTTATTTTTGTTTACAGTTACATATATATTTGGGAATATTTGATGTCATGGATTTTATATACATTTGACAACATTTATAACTCTATATATCTATGTTTTCTATTTCCTTCAGCTACAATTTACATTTATACGCATGTGATGGATGTATGTTTATGTATGTGATCAAACTAGCTTCTATTTGATGATGTTACAGTGTCTTTAAGCTTTATTCAATAATGGGTGCATGAAACAAGTTTTAAATCGTTAAAAATCTCTCAATTTCAAGGGTTTTTTTATTTTGTCGAGTCATAGCCGAGTCACGAGTCGAGTAGGCCTTGCCGAGTTCGAGTCTGGGAACTTTGCTATTATCAAAGAGAAGCTAAAATGCTTGATGAAATGAGACCATAAATTAGATGCATGAAGACTTGGATTGATTGATAATGAAGGAAATGAAGCCTATTTATAGAAGAAATGGGCAATTGGAGCGTTAAGATTGAGTAATCTTAACAAGGGTTAGGATTGAATGATCTTCAATCCTTGTGAGATTTTCAAACCAATCCTAGGTTGACAAGTGTCAACATGAGGAGGCTTGAGAGGAGATGTAAGAGGCATTAAATAGCTGAGAAGACATGGTGGTTACTTTAGGAGGAAAGGTTAGGGTTGAGTTATTGGATAATGCCTTTACCCAAAGGATAAACTCTTGTGCAAGAGTTAATGGATAACCATGGTCAAAGCAATGAATGCTTGAAGAGACCTGTTGATGTGTTTTTTACGCACATGCGAACACATAATAAAATACCATAAGCATCTTATCACAATAATGTTAATTTTCTCTCAAATCTGCTCAAAACAAGATCCATTCAATGCTTTAGGTGAAGTATTATGTCCTTCCAAGAAGTTCGCTCATGTACCTTTGGAAGGGACATGAGCGAATTAGGAGCATGAGGCTTAGATGCTGATCAAAAACCCACTCTTCACCTTTGCTTGCGATGCTATGCTTAGAAGTCACCTTTAAGGTTTGCTTGCTCAAAATTTTGGATCAAAGACAAGCCTTGACAAATTCGCTTGTGTACCTTAGAGAGGTACGGGAGCAAACTTCTTGAAAGGACCTAATACTTCATCTAAAGCATTGAATGGATCTTGTTTTGAGCAGATTTGAGAGCAAATTAACATGATTTTGATGAATGAAGGATCAAAGGTCAAGTCTAAGGCAAGTGATGAGAAAAGAAGCATGAATTGAGCTAAGAAACAAATTCGCTCTTGACCCTTCCAAAGGTACAGGAGCAAACTTCTTCAAGAGACCTTGTACCTTGCTTAAACCCTTGAACAAACCCATTCCTAAGCAATTTTGAAGGCAAATGACTTGATTTTGATGAGGAAAAAGTTGAGAGATGAAGTTCTATGAAGGAAGAATTGAGCAAAAAGCCAAATTTGCTCCTAACCTTTCCAAAGGTACATGAGCAAATTTCTCTAAACCACATAAGCAACACCTAAGTTAGATGAATTCTTCCTCCCAAGCTCTTTTCTAGGGTTGAAATGACTTATCTATGCCTTGAGGAAGCACAATTATGAAGTTGAAAGCCTTGAAGAGTGAGTGATCATAAGAAATTAAGTGGAAATTGAGTAAAATGCCAAATTCGCTCCTGACCCTTCCAAAGGTACAGGAGCGAATTCTTTCAAAGTCTACATCTCACCTCTAGTTTGGGTAGAATCTTTAATCCAAGAACTTTGCATAGGGAAGAATGACCTCATCCAAGCCTTAAGGACCTACAATCATGGTTTGAGCTAGTAGAAATGAGTAAGTTTGAAGAATTTAAACACAAGTGTCAAATTCGCTCATTTCCCTTCCAAGGGTACAGGAGCAAATTTCTCCTAAAGTGCACCCCTTTCCTCTCAATTTCAAGCAAAATGGGTTTAAGTGTCTTCTTATTGATGATATGAAATGAGAAATATCATGTTAAGATGAATATATCATATGTGCTTAACCATCTTTTGTTTTCTTTGTAGATCAAGAAGACCAGAATAGAGGAAGAATGGACAAAGACAGGAAGGACTTCTTCAAGCTTCATCTGCATTAAGGATGCCTTAGATACATGAGAGAGGACCCAAGGTGCTGCTAGGGTGAAAGGACTTCGAATGATCAACAATTGCAAGCAATGGAGCTAGCCATCCTCAAGGACCTCATTCTATCATAGAGAAATCACAAGATATCAGAAGAAGGATCATACAAGCCTTTCAAGGCAAGATGAGCTTCCAGAGAAGAAGGAATGACTTGATCGTGAAGAAGCCTCATCAAACACAAGAGAGCCAAGGAAAGGTACATCATTCCTCAAGCACATCAAGGACGATGGAGGATCGACCAACGGCATCACAGAGAAAGTACCAGACAAGGTGGCATCCTAGTCACTATTCCTCCAATCTGAAGGGTTCACATCAGCGTGTCCAAATTCGATGAACCACACTTATGCACGAAGGCACAAACTCTAATGTACCTACTCTCGACCTTCATTGGTCCACAAACCAGAGTTACCCGGGGACGCGTCCCCGACCTGAAAACCCCCATCCCCGTCCCGGGGACTTGGGGACGGCCAGGGGACATTTCCCCCTGTCCCCAAATTGTCCTACATTTTGAGGGGACGTCCCGAAACGGGGGGACGCCTGCCCTAGCTCTAGGGGACGTCCGTACGTCCCGGGGATGACTGGGGACGACTGGGAGCGCGCAAGGGGCGCTGCCCCTTGACCCCCGTTGAAAAATATGGGGGGAAACTACATCGATAGAAGTAGGGAAAATTTAACCTCTTTGTTTTGACATTTTGTATGTTATTTCTTTAATATCTATAATGATATGCATATTGACAATGTGAATGAATTGAAATTCTACTTTATGAATGCATAATTGCATATTGTCTATTGAGTATTAACAATGTTGTATGTTCAGAATTTACATTCTAAAATGTTTTCAACTTTTCATAGTATCATACACATGCTATATCCACGTTTTATTGTTTTCATATGAATATAATGTATGTATGCATGCTTTATCCATGTTTTCATATGAACATTTAGAATTTTGAAATTTTCCTATATATTTTAAATTTTTCCTATATTTTATATAGCCCTCCCCTTTGCCGTCCCCCGCCATCCCCAAATTTGGCGAAAAAATTTGTCGTCCCGGAAACGCGTCTCACCGTCCCTGTCCCGGAAACTCGGGGTAACTTTGACATAAACTAAATGTGATTTTCTCATTGGTTAAAGGAGTTTGTTATAACAAACCCTAATTAGGGTTTTCATCCAGAAATCCTAGCCATTCATTGTAAATTAATCAGAGCCATTAAAATGTAAAGAGCTCTCTATATAAAGCTTTGGCTCTTCATTTGTAAAGGTTAATAGTTAATAGTCAAGAGTTAGTAGTTATAGAATAGTCAATAGTCAGTTGATAGGTACATAATAGCTAGAGTAGAGTAGGAGAATGCCAAAGATTGTTGCCCAAAATTGTAAATAAACTTCATTTTTCATTGAAGTTAGGGTGAAATGTGTTGTTTCTTGCAATATGCATGGTTTCTTGTTGGATCTTCAAGTTAGATGGTAAATGATTAGATTGAATGAAGGAAATTGTTGAATGCACTCGTGTGGAATCTGTCTAGTCCATACCACTAGCCTATTACTGATTGTAAGTGCGCCCTCCATGGTCAACTGGCATTGAATGAGCTTAATTTCAAATTGTTATACGTCCATTGTTCATGCATTAACTTGGATGGTGATTAGTATTTGATGGAAATGATTTGAACATATCTAAAACGTCCCTTAGAAGATTGCACTGAGCCGGTGTCGAACTGTTCAATCTAATCTTGAGACCTAGCCCAGCAGGACTCCACCTAGTCATTCGTCTATCTTCTTGCATTCTAGGTCTTAGAGTAGACTTCCTGAACCCTCAATCTTTTGCTCTTTTTTATCTCCCAACTAGTAGATAGGACTCAAGTTCTAGCATATCAAGCATTCGGGCAATCGAATGTAAGTCCCCTTGTGAATCCAGCATAATCACATCAACCATTAAGCTTATCCACACGTAGTGACCCTACATTCAGGAACCTTGGAGTCTTCTCGAATGATCCTTAAGCAAATCTTCAGCATCCGAGAGATTTTGTTCAAGAGAGGATAAGATACTTATGGTATTTTATTCTATGTTCGCATGTGCGTAGAAAAAACATGAACAGAATTGGCGCTAGAGGGAGGGCATGATCGCGATGAACGCCTGAGCAACTGAAATCCATATTCTATCAATTCATGTTTGCGGAAGTAATCATAAGGACTTTCTTTTTACCCTTCTCCCACACTCAACAGAATTAGGAGGACATGATAGCGAATGCAAACTCTTTGAATAGGTGAATCCAAGGAAGATCAGTGGAGAGTCATCTCAACGCCCGACAGAATTGAAGTACAAGAAAAGCATGATTGTGGAGACATGAGCGAAGCAGTTAATGTTGCAAGTCACCCTTTGGTAGACTTGCGAATCAAGGAAGCACTTCGTGCAGCTGGAACTAGTTGAGCTTTCAAAGATAAATTTGAGATTTGCAAGATCTCTCTTATTCCAAAAAAATCCAAAAAATAAAAGTGAAAAAACAAAAAATCAAAAAAAATCAAAAATCAAAAATCAAAAAATCAAAAAAAAAAAAAAGAAAGATTTTTCAATGGAGCGACAACAGTTTCATGATGAGCAAAATGTTGATTTTTCTCAACTTAGGTGGAGATTAAATGCACATCTTTATCCACGCCGTTTGGAAGGGACAGGAACGAATTTAGCTTGATAGCTCAAATTCTTAACTTTTTGCCATTCAATCTTGTTTCAATTCACTTTCAAGGCATGCATACATCATTTCCTCTTCAATCATGCCATAGGAGCAAGGTTTTGATCCAAATTAGAAGCAATAGAGGGATCTAGGAAAAATTCGCTCACGTACATTTGAAAGGGATAGGAGCAAATTTGACAATATTGTTCAAATTCTCCAGGCTTTGTCATTTGACTTGGTTTAATTGGACTTCAAGGGCATATATAGATCATTTCCTTTTCAATCATGGCTAAAAAACATGAATTTGATCCAAATGAGAGGGAAGAGGGGTGGTTTAGGAGAGTTTGCTCCTGTACCTTTGGGAGGTCAGGAGCGAATTCTATGCTTGTGTTCAAATTCTTGATTTCCTCTCCAAACTTTCAAGTCTAAAATGGCTCAAATTCACTTTCAAAAGCGAGTTCAAGCTGGTTTCCTTCCAATTCAAGCCTGCGAGTGAGATTCCATCCAAATTAGGAGGGCAAAGGGAGCCTAAAGAGAATTCGCTCCTATACCTTTGGAAGGGTTAGGAGCGAATTGGATGATCTAGCTCAGGGTCTCCAATTTTCTCCAAGTTTTCATGCTCAAGTCTCATGTGCCTTGCTCCTCAAAGGGAAATTAATGGAATTTGCATCAAACAAGGCTCTAAGGTGAAGTCCCCTATACAAATGAAGGCAATAGTCTCTCTTCTTCAAGGAATTCGCTCATGTACCTTTGGAAAGATCAGGAGCGAAATTGATCTTATCAATCAAATTGCCCTCATTTACCTTCATTCTTCATGGTCGCACTTGATCTTGGCTCCATCTTCCAACAAAACAATCAACTTAGACTTGAAAATGGGAGTCTTTGACGATACTTGTTCTAACGATTCATTCCTAGATACCAATTCCTGACTCATTTCAATTCTCAATCTCTTAAATCTCAAAGGCAAGACTTATGCTAAGATTTACACCTAGACTCTTGGCATGATGCAATGACCACCTTATCTCCAATCAAGACTTAAACCTAAGACAAGCCCATGGAGTGATCAAGAGGAAGATTTCAAAAGAGACCTTGACCTGGACCACCTATTGACCCACTTTAACTCAAGGAGACCATCCTATCCTAATGAGCCTTCTGGAAAATCTTCAATGCAAAGATTAATAGCAAAGACCTAAACGACTACGCTCGGAAGACTAACCCTAGAAAGCAAAAAGTAGGGGTCCCCATTTGCAATGGGGCGATGTGTGAATACATCACAACAAGACCCATGGGTTAGATAAGGGTTAAGTTAGAGAGAAAATCTCTAACCAAGGGTTGAGGTTGAGTTAACCATCAATGGTTATTAAAGACTTATGAGGTTAACTTGTTGGAAGGTAGATAACCTTCAAGACTTTTGTAAGAGCCTTACAAATTTGGGGAACTCAACAAGTTAACTTGTTGAAAAAGATAAAGTCTTAAATGCATCTAGAAGACTTTCTTCCAAATTTGGAGAAGTGACTTCCCCAAATTTAGGGATGTGACATGATTAGAAGAAATTAGGCTAGTTAAGTGTGATTTGAGATGTTCTAGAAGAATTTTTTAGGATGCAAGTGGGATATGTAGGAGAATGCAAGTGGGAGAAAATAGGATTTTAATTAAAATAAAATGTTTTATTTCAACTAAAAATGGATGCAACTTGCATTTGTAGGGAAACACAAGTGGTAGGATAATTTATAAATAAATATTGATTTATTTATTTTAGAAGATGATTTTAATTAAATGTAAATTCAATTAAATGTGGAAAAGGGATTTATTCAATTAATAGAAGAAAGGTTAATTAATCAAATATTAAATTTGATTAATATCTGAATAGAAGAAAGGAGACATTAATTAAAGCTTAATTAATTAATAATTGGATAAATGATAATTAAACAAATAAAATTTATTTAATTAAGTGGACAAAAATAGGTGTCTACAGATACTATTTCATATTCATTAGAGAATTCAAGTGGATATTATAACTATCACTTGTTAGTTCAAGGTCCATTAATATTTAGTAAAAAAGAGTGTATTTACGAATTATGCCTTAAGAGATAAGTGACAAGTGTTTTTGGCCTTCTTAATGATACAGCAATAAAAAGGTTATAGATATGCTATAGCTAATGGCAATAGAAAATAACTCAATACTCAGGGGAGCCTTCAAGTGTAATGTCCCCTTTTCTGCTCTAGTTTGTTTTGGGGTTTGTTGGCCAATTCTAAGACCCGTTGGTCAGTCAAAGGCAAAATTAGGGTTAACTATTTTCTAGGAGGATGTTTTGGCAATTTTGGTGCCTTGCATGTTGGAATTTTACAGTTTTGATTCTGGATTCCTTCTAGGTTTTCAGAGAGCTTTGCGATGGTGTGACATGCAACTGAATCCGAGGATTTTTCCAAACTTACTATTTTTAGTAAGTGGGGTGAGAACTTATTTTTCTGGGTTTTTCTGGGTTTTCAAAGACCCTCGCGATGGTGTGACATGCAAACGAATCCAAAGACTTTTTTCAGACTCACTATTTTTAGTAAGTGCGACGACTGCTGAGAATGTGGTTAAAATCACTTTGGAAACACTTACTATTTTTAGTAAGTACTATTTTTTCGCAGTTTTATTTTTAGCAGGATGTCAGCAGGCCTGTTCAAATGGCTATTTCCAGTAGGTCAATTTAAGTAGCTGGTCTTGCAGCATTTTTGGTGCTATTCTTGGCAAGGGTTCTTCAGCTCAGTTTAGTGACTATTTTTGGCAGGGCAATTCTCTCAGCTTGTTTCCCCATATCCTTGGAGCTTGTTTTGGCAGCTTCGATATTTGATGAAAAAATGGTGTTTTAAATTAAATTATAACTTAGGGCAAAGGTTGGATGATTTATTTAAAAGGGATTGCTTAAGTTATATTGATATCTAAGTCATTTCCTTAATTATATGTGGGCGATTTTTGGTTGAGGAAAATATTTTATAAGTGAATTATTGTTAAGGCAAGATGGACACCTATTGATGTGTCTTTTATACACGATCAAACACAAAATAAAATACCCAAAGGTACCTTATCCTCTCTTGAACAAAGCTTCCCCGAATGCTGAAAATTTCGCCTAAGGATCAATCAAGGCAACTCCAAGGTTCTAATGTGTAGGTTCTCTACTTGTGGATAAGCAACCAGTGTTCGTTGTGTTTGTTGTTTCATCAAGGGGACTTACATTTGACTGCCTGAGCATGTGATTTGCTAGAAATTGAGTCCTATCTACTGGCTAGAAGATAAAGAAATGACAAAAGATACAGGGTTCAAGAAGTCTACTCTAAGACCTAGAATGCATGAAGATCGATGAACGACTAGGTGGAGTCCTACTAGGTTGGGTCTCACCATCAGGTTGAACAATCCGACACCAACTCAGTGCGATCTTCTAAGGGATGCTTCAAATATATTCAAATCGTACACCATCAGACACTGAACACCATTCGAATTAATGCATGAACAACAGATGTATAACGACTCGAGATTAAGCTCATTTGATGTCAGTTGACCACGCAAGGCACACTTACAATCAGCAAGAGGCTAGTGGTTTGGACTAGGTCGATTCCACACGAATGCATTCAATAACTTCCTTCATTCAATCTAATTAACCATCATCTAAAATAAAGATTCAACAAGAGACCATGCATATTGCAAAGAAACTACACATTTCACCATAACTTCAATGAAAATGGAGTTCATTTACAATCAAGGCAACAATTTCTTGCCTTCTCTTCCTAATCTAATCTAATTGCTATTCTATTCACTATTCTAGCTACTAACTCCTATTAGCTAACTCTTAATTATTAACCTTTACAAATGAAGAGCAAGAGCCTTATATAGGGAGCCCTTTACAATTTGATGGCTCTGATTGATTTACAATCAATGGCTAGGATTACAAGATAGAAACCCTAATTAGGGTTTGTTATAACAAACTCCTTTAGCCAATTAGAAAATTACATTTCATGAGTGTGGACCAATAGATGACAGGGGTAGGTGCCTCAAAGTTTGTGCCATCACTGGTGAGTCAGGTACATTGAATCTGGACATGCTGAGGTGGAGCTATCTAACTGAAGGAATAGTGACTAGGATGCCACCTTGTCTGGTACTTGCCTTGGTTGATCTTCTTATGTCCTTGATGTACTTATGAATGACGTACCTCTCCTTCACCCTCATGTGTTTGATGAAGCCCCTTTATGGTCAAATCACTCCTTAGTAGCCCACTTCACCTTGAAATGCTTACAAAATCTTTCCTCTGACATTATGTGATCTCTTAATGTGGTAGGATGAGGTCCTTGAGGATGGTTTGGTCTATTACTTGCAACCCTCTGAACACTTGAAGTCCTTAACACTTTGAGTCTTCTTTTATGTGCTTGAAGTGTCCTTGATGAATAATGGAACTGGAAAAGGTCGCCCCTGTCCTGCCCTGATCTCCCTCGAACTTGATTTTGTTGATCTGCAAAATAAACAAAAGATGATTAAGTATACATAACATATTTATTCTAATATAGCATTTCTCATCTTAAATCTTCAACAGGAAGGCATTAGAATCAACATCGCTTTAGAACCTCTAGAAGGACAGGACCAATAATAAAATGCGCTCCGGATCCTCTCTAGGGACGGAACCTATAATGTGATTTTCGCTCTGGATCCTTCTCTCATGAAGACATCACATATTTGACCCTCAAGATGGCCTAAAAGAAGGATTTCTCTTTGGACCTTGGCCAAGGACAGGACCTATAATAAAATTTGCTCTAGATCCTCTCCAAGGACAGGCCCAATAAAGAAATTCGCTCTGGACGCTTTGGAAGGGTCAGGAGCGAAATTGACATTTAAGGACAAATCTTTCACATTTTGTGATCACAACTCACTCAAATGCATGCCTAGGGATACCTCCAAGTTCAATCAACCTCCATCAACGTTAGGCTTGACACAAAATTGGGAGCAAAAGAGATTTCAAAAAAATTCGCTCTGGACCCTTTGGAAGGGTCAGGAGCGAAATTTGTGATTTAGCCTCAATTCTATCACTTCATTGCCTCAAATCACTTTTCAAGGGCAAGTACATATCAATTATTTCCCAACCATGCCTTAGGAATCAAGATCTTGATCTCAAACATGAGCAGAATAGAGGTTTTAGGAATTTCGCTCTAGACCCTTTGGAAGGGTCAGGAGTGAAATTTGCATTTTTGGCCTAAATCTTCCACCCTTTCACCCCTCACTCGCTTCCAAGGCAAGATGACATCCTAGCTAAGGCTTCAAGGCACAAAATTAGTTCAAAAATGAAGCAAAGAGAGGATTCTATGAAAATTTGCTCTGGACCCTTTGGAAGGGTCAGGAGCGAATTTTGTCTTTTAGGCTTAAATCCATCATTTCCTTCACTTTCATTCACTTCTTAAGGCAAGAATATATCAATCCTCCCCCAACCATGTCCTAGGAACAAAGATCTTGGTTTGAACAAGGAGGAAAAGAGTGTTTTTAAGAAATTTCGCTTTGGACCCTTTGGAAGGGTCAGGAGCGAAATTCTCCCTTAGGCTCATTTCACACTTCTTTTCCTCTCAACTCACCTCAAACTTGACTTATCAAATCTCCTCTTACCATAATCAAGTCAATTCGCTATCTATTTAGCTCAAAACAAGGTCCTTTTAGTGTATTAGGCAAAATAGAGAGTCTAGTTAAGGATTTCGCTCTGGACCATTTGGAAGGGTCAGGAGTGAAAAATTGCATTTTCAGGCTTAATTCTCATTCAAGTTGCCTAGGACTTGTTCATTTCCCCTTTATCTTGTCATATTCAAGCCAACTTGCTATCAAAGTGGTGAGGAAAAAAGGTTTTCTAAGAATTTCGCTTTGGACCCTTTGGAAGGGTTAGGAGCGAAATTGATGTTTTAGGCTCAAATTGACTTCATTGACTTCATTTCCAACCTTTCCCTATCAAAACAAGGTGCTTTGCTTTCAAAAATGTATGGGAAAAGGATTAGTTCATAGGTTTGAGCAAGGTAGAATGCTTTATGAAGAAATTCGCTTTGGACCCTTTGGAAGGGTCAGGAGCGAATTTCTTCTTTTTGGCTCAATTTTTATCCTTTTTCACTCATCTTGCTTTAGACTTGTCTTCTTGAATCCTCTCCTTGCCATATATGTCTACTATTTGATGTCCTTAGTGAAGAAATAGGTCTTTTGGGGAATTTCGCTCTCGACCCTTCGGAAGGGTCAGGAGCGAAATTCATGTTTTAGGCTAAAATTCCCACCTCTCATTACTTCACTTAGTTTCACACATCAATTCTCTCTTCATAACGTCTTAAGGACAAGGTTTATGAGGCAAATTAAGACCAAGAAGGCAGTGTTGGTTGAAAATTTTGTACACTTGAGGAAATATACAAAATTGTGGTTTCAACCACAGCACACGAGTAAAAACTCTCCTAATTAAGGGAAGGCTCCCCCTATCTAACTACAACTTGGAAAGTAAAATGGGATGGGACAGCAATCTTTCTTCTTTTTTCAAGAAAGACAATATCCTTTTCTCTTCACAGAAAAGGATAGCGATTGAATAACAGCAGTAACCACTTTAAAGTGAAATAAGAGAAAGGAAATGAAGTTTCCTGAAAGCGTAAAGACTTCCGTCACTTCCTTCGGGATGGGACAGCAATATCAAGCTCAAAGACTTGACTATTGGAAGTCCTATCTACCTTTTGCTATACTAAATTTTACAATGAATAAAAGACAACAGCTCAAAGACTGGAATAATTTATTCTTTTAACACAAAGACAAGAACTAATGCAAGCTCAAAGACTTGCTGCTATTTCTTATCAAACAGTAACTTTTCCTCAAGAATAGACGCAAGCTCAAAGACTTGCTGCTCCTTCTAGAAATTTTCCTATTTTAATTAATCTTCTCTACTTGCAGCTCAAAGACTTCAAATCAGATTGGACTAAGTTCCTTTAGAAATACTTTGCATAGAAGAAATAAAAAGATTCAAACTCAAACGTGTAACTCAAAGACTCAAAACTTGAGTAATCCTTCTTTATTATTCTTCCAAAACCTTTCAATCCACATACATAAGCTCAAAGACTTCTTGCTATAAATTTGGCAGAGTTTTTGCTTGCTTTCCAAAAGATATATTTACAATGGACCTCTCAAGTATTTATAGAGGAGGAGCCTTGAGAAAAAGGTGGGAGGATCCTAACTAACTTGAGAGATTCTCTCAACCACCAAGACTCATTCAATAAATAACTGAGACTTCATTAATTAACTAAGAGTTACTCTAACTAACTAAGACTTATTCCAACTACAATCCTAATTGGACACAACTTGTAGTTGCCTTACATGTAATTACAAAAGTGCAAGTAATGTGTAACTTGCGTTTTACAAAAATACTTTTACATGTAACTTGTCAAAACAAAATTACAACTAAAGATTACAAAAGAGGGAAAATTTCCTGAAGACACGAATCTTTGAAATTTCCGGATGCTTGCTTGTAGTTCCTCGGGATTCGGTTCATGGGTGTTCTTAGCAACAACCATAGTCTTCACAATAGTGTTGTGACAGCGGAGGAGTGCGGAATTGTCTTTATCCAGGATAGACTAGATCTCATGCGAAAAGGCTTGGTGTTTCGTCAATATTTGAATTGAAGCTACCGAGAATTGTTCACTCCTCCATTCATTATGAATCCTCATCTGTAAATCAGCAAGAACCTCTTCTTCTGGAATCAGCTCTCCATCCTGACTTACTATATTGCAAGAGGCCCTTTCACAATGTGAGACAATACCTCGATAGACTTCATCCCGGAATCTCCTTGCATCACTAATCTCCTCAATGAGGGATTTAA
Source organism: Cryptomeria japonica (assembly GCF_030272615.1). NCBI lineage: Eukaryota > Viridiplantae > Streptophyta > Pinopsida > Cupressales > Cupressaceae > Cryptomeria > Cryptomeria japonica. Next base: position 542,515,586 of record NC_081411.1, read on the forward strand.
GAACAAGGGTCTTGTTTTCCATGAGTTCCTCAAATTCCAAGTACATGACCCTGGAAGAGATGATGGCGTGCTCCTGCAAAATACTCAACTGTTGTTGGGGCATGGTACGCCAAATTGCTAGACTTTTCTCAACACTTTCCAGATTCTTTTTGAAAGTGTTAGAAGTCTGATCCAGTTTCTCCTCAATGGTTTCCAACTTAGACATTATTTGAAAAATGTCTTTTACCACTTGTATACATTGATCATGAAGCTGATCAACCCAGGAATCTAGTGCTTGTACTTTCTAAGCAGCCCTTTCCACTCCACGAATCGATTCTTGGGAACCAGAAGAACCTATGGAGTTACTCCCTTCAGCAGCAGGTTTTGTGATTTTATGCATGGCTGCCATGAGTTGTCAGTTTTCTTCTTCTAGCTTGTCTTTCTTTGCAAGAAGATCGTCACACCTTTGCACTAGTGAAGCAACAGAAAACTGAGCATCATGTTTAATGACCTCATGTGTTTGCTTGCCCAATTCTACCCTTGTAACCTTATAATCAGCAGCTGACATTTCATCAAGTGGTTTATCTGCAATAGGTTCCACAATTTCAGCTACTTTCATCTTGTTGCTATCAACAGTTACCCTAGAGATAGTCTTCGCCTTCTTAGCAACTTTGGATCTGGACTGTTTGAGTTGCTGGTAGTCAAAGGCATCAGGTGAGATCTCTTGCTTCTTTCTTTTCGAGGTGAAAGAACTAAGCCATGGAGGCAAAGTCATCAACTCACTTCCAGTAGCAGCCGTAGGCAAAGGAGAAGCAGTTTTTGTTTGAATTACTGTGGTCACCCTGGGAGGAATATCTGTTTGAATAGCGACCACGGTTTGCTCAGTTACCAATGGACATGAAGATTGCCTCATGAATTCTTCAAAACCAGAAGTAGAAGTATCAATTTCTGATAACTGAATGCAAGTGGGATTATCTTCAGGAACTTTCAACACACTTTCTCGTTGTTGATCAGGAGAAGGCTCGTATGCTGAAATGGGAACTGCATTCTGAGGAGACTCATCTACGAGCAAATCGGGAGGAGAAAGAGGCGTCTCAATGGAAACCGGAGGAATGACCTCGTGAGGCGAGTCTGAAACTAGAGACTTAGGGGCATCGTCAGATTGCTGCCCCTCTTCTGGATTATCCAGATCGATCACCCAAACATGGAACCGCAATTTCTCCTTCCCACGAGTAGTCGTCTCCTCAGGAGGAAGCACTACTGCACGACTAACTCGTAACTTGATCCTTGTGCCTCAAGATGAAGCACCCTCTTTGTTATCAATCTGAATCTCAGACTTCTGTCCAAGAGGCCCTGTAGAATCATCTTCTTTACCAACCTTGATTTTGATAAGTCTAACAGCATTACTTTTCAGCCATGTGTTAGTGTTGGCCAAGATAGGCTGAAATCTATCAAGGATGGAGACGCACTCCTTGTGTGACCATTGGATCAAAGGAAGTGGAGCTTCCTCAACCCTTCGTGAAATGTATTCAGGATCAAGTATATGCCCGTCATCGATCATCCCTTGTGGTATCCGCCAAGTTCAAGTCAACAATTTGCTCAACAGTGAGCCTGCAGTAATCCATCTTCAGAACTTTGGCTTCTGTGCGGAGATCTACCCAGATGTCTTCAATGCGATGAACATGCACAAAGGATTTCTTGATCTTCTCCTTCATACCTCTATAATCAAAATCAGCTCTAGGTTTGAACCTCTTAAGCTTGATTTCCTGCAATTCAGCCTCCATGGCCTTAGCCTTCACAGATGTGACAAGGGAGTATCGACCAATTTTCAATGGGTTTGTGCTAGAGATCCCCATTCCAACCTTGTGTCTAGCAGACTGAAAAGTATGAACAGCCATGATCTGTCTTCCCAACTCCATAAGAATTATCTTATCGGTTGGGTATCGATACTCAGGCCACCATAATAAACTCCAACGGCATCATCATATGGTGCGAAAAACCTCTCACGCTCCACGCCTTAGTAGGAAAGGACAAAACGATTTAGGAGTGTGCAAATTTATGAAGTAAAAAGCGCCCAAAATGTGGGTTTAAAGAACCACGTTTTTGCTGATTTAGCTCCAAAAACCAGTCAATATAACCTCCATTTGGCATGAAAGATGTTGATGATTGCATGAAAATAGGATAGAAGTAAAAACGCCTTTCCTCCCTAAAAAATCTCCACAAAAAATTGCTTTGAAATCTTCAACAAATCAATTTTTCATGCAAATCGGGTTTTGGGAGACACATGACAAGTTCGATTTGTCCAAAATGAGGCAAATCGGGTTTTAGACAGAAAATAACAAGTTTTATTTTCACTTATCCCATTTTCATGCCAAAATCGGGTTTTTAAGACAAATAGCAAGTTTAATTTTTCACTTTTTCACTCATCAAGCCAAAATCGGGTTTTTTTGGACAAATGACAAGTTTAAAATTGTCAAAAATGCATTTGTAAGGCAAAATCGGGTTTTTTGGAGCACACTGCAAGTTAAAAAATACTTGTAAAAGGGAAATAAAATCCCTACAACAAGTTAAAAACACTTGCACATATGTAATGGGGATTTAAAATCCCTATTACATGCAAAAACCATTAAAGTAGGGGTTTTTGAACAAACTGCAAGTTTACTTGCAGTTGAGCCAAAAAATCCCTATTTTAACTAAAAATGAACAAAAAACAATAAAAAGATAAAAACATTAAAGGGGAAACTTAAAATAAATTACAAGTGACATATTTAAAATAAAAGTGCACATGTAATTGATCAAAAATTCCCCTACAAAGACCATAACAATGAATATCATTAAAACTTGCAGTTTGAAGAAAATTCTCCACCTGCAGTCTGAGTTTTAAAACCCGAAATTGAAGGAAAGGCATAGCAAACGAACCCAGAATTGGACGAAATTCGAAACGTAGTTCGAGAATGGGCTGAAGATCAAGCCAATCCAAGGATTAGTCGAAATTCTGCCTCGGGAAGCGTGCCATAGAGTAAAAATTTCAATTTTTTCATAAAAATTTCACCGTAGTGGTCCTTCATTTTTGAAAACAAAAATGAGAACAATAGGCAGATATTAGGAAATTCGCTCTGGACCCTTTGGAAGGGTCAAGAGCGAATTTGAAGAATTAGCCTTAGATATCACCCAAACACTCAAACTTCACCCTCATTCATGTTGTTCTTAGCTCAAGACAGGCTGAAAAACCACCTTAAAGGAGTTCCTGGCTCAAAAGTTGGATTACAAGGACATCTTAACCATTTCACCTAGGTACCTTTGGAAGGACAGGACCTATACAAGAATTTCGCTCTGGACCCTTTGGAAGGGTCAGGAGCAAAATTCATGTTTTAGGCTAAATTTCTTCATTTTCCCCTAAACTTTAGACTTGGTTTTTAGATCCTTCCTTCATCTTAATCAAGTCCATTTGCCTTCAAGATGATGTCAATTCAATGCTTTTGATGACAAATTAGGTCTTTCTAAGGATTTTGCTCTAGACCCTTTGGAGGGAAATTTATCCTTTAGGCTCAAATCTTGACCTTTTCATCAAATTCCTAGGTCTAGACCTAATCATTAGGCGTTTCTCAAGGATAAATAGGTCAGCTTCACATCAATCAATGCCTAGAACTTCATCATTCATCAACTGGACCAATCTCAAACCCTCAAAGATGATATTCACTCACAAAGCTTCATTGACTTCCTCAAACTCAAACAAGACATAACCTAGCAACAAGAGCAAAGCCTGACCTAGAGAAGGCTTTCAAAGAGAGCCTGACCTGGACCATCTACTAACCAATTAGAACTCAAGCAAACCCTGCTATCCTAATGATCTTTCTGACAACTCTCCAATGCAAAGGCTGATAGCCAAGACCAGACAACCAAGCAAAGAAAACTAACCCTAGAACACAAAAAGTAAGGGTCCCCATTTGCAATGGGGCGATGTGTGAATACGTCACAACAACACCTTAGGAGGAAAAAGAAGACAATTTATGATATAATTCACTTTATTCTTTAAACGCCATAATTCACTTTATCAATGTATTTTTTATAAAGTGTATTTGCCACCAAGTAATGGGCAATTTTGGAAAAATGAAATGAAATGCAAATTAAGGAAATTGGAATGTGGTTGTTTAGTCCCATATTGGAGGGAAAAGAAGTTCAACTTGAGGAGGAAGTTATAAATATGTGCCTTGGCCTTCATTTGGGACTATCCAAGAACAATTTTATAACAAAATGTTGCCGAAATGTAGAGTGAAAGCTTCGGGGAACGCTTACCTCCTAGCCATAGCTTGATTTCTTGCTTGCAATATAGCAACTAGTCGAGCCAGAGACTGCTTTTCATTCAGAGGAGTGGATTGAAGATAATGTTGCAGATTTATGTATTAGTTTTCTGATTCTGGAGTGTTGTGTGTGGATTTTCAATTTGCTGGTTTTGGTGTGGCTGTAGCATGTTTTAGTTCATAACTCTTAGTTCGTGTGTCAGATCATTTAGGGTACTTGCTCATTCATTTCCTATGCCTTGGGTGATTCATCCTGTAAGTTTTTTTTAAATATCTTGGTGTATTGGATTTTATATAGCAAGTCGAACCTTTCAGCTGTAGGCGTCTTTGCTGGGAGGTGTTGGGGTTGTGTGTTATGCTGATTCTGATTTGTTGGTGCCATTTTCTTAAGTGTAGCCTTAGTCGCCTTAAGCCTAGGGCTTTTGAAGTGTGTTTAGAGACAATTTGAGTGTGTGGGGAGTGATTTAGAAGTGTTTGTGAGGATTTTAATGTAGCTGGTCTGTATTTCCAGCCTGTTGTTCATTCATATCAGATTTAGTTTTTTGAGGTTGAAGTTGGTTTTCAGGTGTGTGAGTCTATTGGTGTGGTGTGAAGAGTCTTGGTAATAAGTATTAGAATAATATCTTTCTCTTTGTGTTATTAATGGTCATTTAAGTTGTTTCTAATTTCGCCTCTAGTTAATGATTGTTTCTTTTAGAAACATCATCTTTGTAACTCTATTTAAAGGAGTTGTCTCCTTGATTAATTGGACAACATCGATTCTTTGAAATCCATATGCTTTTGCATCTGTATTATGGTATCAGAGCAAAAAGGAAAATTTTGTTTTTTCTAAAAATTTTTGAATGAAATTTTTCATCACTGAAAAAACAAATCTAGGGCCTGTGATTTTTTTAGAATTCGAAATTCAAATTTTTTTTCTGAAGGGTTTTCTTTCAGGAGGTTTTTTCTACTGTTCTTCGTGTTTTCTGTGGCGGATTTCTTTTTAACCAAACCTTCATCCCGCAATGACATTAATCCTTTGCGCGTGACGTGATTTTTTCCACATGAAAATTTTTTTTCTGCCTTTTTTGGATGGAAATCTGCATTTTCGATTAGGGATTTTACCCTTCAAATCAGGTCAAAAAAAATTTCTGATTGCAGATTCTTGGTGGGTTTTTCGAGAGCTCAACTGGATTGTTTTCAGAATTGTGGGTGCATCGTTTTCCATGCCTCGAATTTCGTGCCAACGAATTTCAATTCTGATTTCAGATTCTTTCTGGGTTTTTCGCAAGGATTTTTGGGTTGTCTTCAGATTTTTTCAGGCCAGCCGTAAAATTTTCTCAAAATCTGTGCCAATCGTACTTCATCTGTTTTTTGAAGTTTGTACCTGCATCTGCCTCTATTTTTTGTATTGGAATTTGTGTCTGACTTGTCTCAATGCATTGAACCTCGTACCTCAGGTTTTGTGCACTTAGCATCTTCTCAGTACTTCGTTTTTCGTGCCTCGAAAAGCATGAAGATGGCTTATGGGCGTCGATGTTTGTTTCAGTTTTTAATTATTTTTTACCAGAAAAAAATTCTGATGGGTTTTAATATTTTTTTCCCTTAAAAAAGTCTCTGGGTTTTTCAATATTTTTTGTCCTTATAAAAAAAATCATGGGAGGGTTTATGATTTTTTCCTCAAAAATTGTACTTTGTTGCATTCTGTTTTTAGTCACACCTGGAATTGTTGTGCGAACATCTGCACTAGTCTCTTATTTGCAGTATATTTTCGGGCATCTTGCTCATCTACAATAGTTTGGAGGGTTTGCCGATTTTTTCCTCAAAATCGTGACAACTGTTCTTGGTGTGTCTCTAGTTATAGGGAGGAACAGTTCTCCAACATCAGGTTGGACGGTTGGTGTTGTTTTGGGTATCTCCTGAAGTTCTGCAGTTTCTGGGAGGGTTGGTGGCAGACTCATCTCAAGTGGCAGAGTTAGTGGCAGGCTCTTGTCTTCTGTTGCAGCATGTTCTAAGAAGAAGGGGGCAACCTTCTCTGTTATTTCTCTTGGTAGTTAGGACGATGACCATTAAGGGAGGGTATTAGAATAATATCTTTCTCTTTGTGTTATTAATGGTCATTTAAGTTGTTTCTAATTTCGCCTCTAGTTAATGATTGTTTCTTTTAGAAACATCATCTTTGTAACTCTATTTAAAGGAGCTTTGTCTCCTTGATTAATTGAACAACATCGATTCTTTGGAATCCATATGCTTTTGCATCTATATTAATAAGTTGCGGTTGTTAGTTTGGGTTTTGGCATTTGAATATCCATGATGAACCATATTGTAATGCTAGTTAGTAGTACTAACAGCAATTTATTTGAACTCTCTTAGTCCCACTGCATAAGTGGAAGAGGCTGGCCTTGCCGCCTATCTTTTGGATAGTGATTTCTCTTAATTTGTAATCCATATTGTGCATTGTAAAGCTAGTTAGTAATACTAACAGCTATCTATTTGGATTGTTGCTCTTTGTCCCACTGCATGGTGTTGAATGCACTCATGTGCTTCCAAAGGAAGAGCAAATTAAGATTGAAGAAGATACTCTCATTGAGATTATAGAACCAGCTATGATAGATCAGCCACAAGGAGGTCTGAATTCTTTTGGTTCCCCTCTAATTGAGTCAAGCATTGTTTCATCACCTTCACCTCATCCTAGCAAGGAGTCAAACCATAGTTTGGGATTTGTTGAGTATGATGACATTCACCAATTAGCTAAAAATGATGATGAGACGAGCTTTGAAGAGGAGGTACATGAGACTTGGGGCAGCCATGTAGTCACTGCTGAAAGGTATGACAAAGATTCTAATTTTGGTATTCATCATATCAGCATGGAAAATCAGTTTGTGGTTTCCAATGATAACCATTGTTTGAGATGGGTATAGAGAAGACATATGACAATCCAGTTTTTGAGTGGGAAAATGGAACATCACTTGGTTCCAACATTGCACTTGGTGAAAATAACAATGTGTGGAAACCAAGAGAAGATTCAAGATCTAAGTTGGATGATACTTGGAGCTATGGTGAGCACTTTTTAACTGAGCAAAGTAATCAGCCTTTTAGTATTTGGGATCCAGGTGTGAAGGCGGATAAGGACGACTAGGAGACCGTGTGAAATGAATTTCCCTTTGATCCTGATGAGGCTCAAAAAACAGATTGTGTTGTAGAGTTAGAGGACCATATGGTTCTTAATGATGGAAAGTTTAAAGAGGTTCTGAAATACAAATCTGATTTACCTATTCATGAAGTTGGTGGCAAGCAAAAACTTGAAGATTTCATAGAAGTTGATCCTCTTTATGATATTGAGCAATTGCAGCTAGTGGGTGGTGAAGAAAAGGAGTCTTGGAGTAACTTTGAGGGCAATGAAGACAAGGAACAAAGTTTTGATTTTCAGTTACAGCCAATCACCAGTACACCACCTTTGCATGTTCACGAGTGGAAGGATAAATTCATGAGGTCCTTTGAGAATGAGAAAGTTCTATTTGGGTTTGACCATACACATAGTTTGATAGAAGAACTCTATTGGAAGGCTCAAATTGAAGAGAGACGAAAGGGAGTTAAGGATGAAGTTGCTCTCCCTAATTTGCAACTCATGAAAGACTTTGGAGACATTGAAATCAAAGTGCATACAATTGATCATAGATCGTGATTATGCCATCGGATCTGCAAAGAAGATCCTTAGTGCTTTCCAAGGAAAAGAGAGTAAAGTTGAAGAGCTTACTCTTGAGATTGAGTCAACAAAGGACATGTTAGAAAAGACTCAGTTGGTTCTAATGGAGGTAGAAGATCAGTTTGTTGATTTCAAACTTTTCAGGGAGCAAGAGAATGCACAAAGAGCTGAAGAAATCGAGCAAGTAATTGGTGAGCTTGATAGTCTTCGAGAAGAGTTTGATCTTGAGAACTTCACAAGTAAAACAAAAGTTGCATGTGCAAATTCGGATCAGCAAGATGGAAGTGAGCAAGAGGAAAGGGATGGCTTCCAAGTTCTTGATAACCCTCTCTTTGAAGTGGGTATCGAGGAAAGTTATGAAAACCCTCTCTTTGTGATGGATGATAAAACATGTGGTAAAGTGATCGAACATGAGACTGAGTATGGTTTCCAGTGTATGGATGATTTCAACATCTTTGGCATCAAGGTGTTGTCTAAACACAGTTCAGTAGTCGTCCAAGGTTTCATTGCAGCAGCAAAGAGTGAAGATTTCAGACTTGTTACTCATGAAGTAGGGGAGAAAGGACTAGAACGTGGTGATTGCATGCTTGATAACCTATTCCTTAGGTTGAACGACAATAAGGCTCATACAAGTCCATTTTGGGAGTTGGATTTGAGGACAACATTTGTTCCATACTCCAATGTTGTCGAAGCTTTCATGGTTAGGCTTCAAGGGTTTGCTAGAGGAGACATCAATTTCTTAAGTTTGCACATGGTCCTTACTAGCACTTGGGGATGTGTTAAGTTTTTCTTTCAGTGTGTTGAAGGTCACTTTCAGTTGGTTATCCAGGCTCGAGATCGTCAACATGATCTGATGGAGCTTATTACATGTGGAAAGAAGGATCTTTGGAGGGATAAGGAACAAATTTTCAGTCTGATGGTGTTGTTCCCTTCTTTACTAACCATTTGATGGTTCCTTTTGCTCATCAACTAGTGGATTGGGAAGATATTTTGAGCAAAGGATGGTTCTATGTGGAGTTGGAGTCAGTAGAGAGGAAATTTCCAGCCTTGGATGTGAGCAGATGTGTTGTTTTAGATGACGATTTCCTTTGTTGCAGTAGTTGTTCGTCTTCTTGGATGCTGATTTTCCTAAAATCAGATCTCAAGTCAATCATTTTAGTCTTGGTGGGTTGTTGGTGTACTCTTTTTCAGACTTCACAGTCTCCTGACAGGGCAAGTTTATGGTCTCAGATGAGAGGTATGGCGAGTTGGGGCAATCAGTATCTATGTATGGTAAGTGTTCAAGCTCTAACTAGTGGTTATTCTTATGCCCTCTCTTTTACTTATGACTGGGGCAGTGTTGACGTGTATTTTATACACAATCATACACAGAATAAAATACCAATAGGTATCTTATCCTCTCTTGAGAAAATAGTCTCTAACTGCTGAAGATCTGCAAAAAGGATCAGTTAGATGGACTCCAAGGTTCTTTTAGTGGGGTCTCCACGTGTGGACAAGCTTTTTTAGTGGTATGATGTGATTTGCTGTTTCCTCCAAGGGGTCTTACGTATTCAAAGCGCGAAGATTTTACTAAACTAAAAGGAACTTTTAAAAAATAGCAAAAGGATAGGGTTTAAGGAGGTCTAATCTAGCCTAACCCTATGAATGACTTAGCATGGATGAGACTTGGCAAGATTCAACCAACTTCAATTTTGCCATAAGATAACAACTCAATTGAAATTAGTGCGATCTTCTAAGGTAATATAATGATGTTCAATGCATCAAAGACCAAGGACACTACTATGAAGGTACATATCCAAGACACAATGATAATTGAAGATTAAGGACTCAAAGTGTTCTCCAGTCGACCACGCAAGGCGTTCCTACAATCAGCAAGAAGCTAGTGGTTTGGATTGCGAATCCTACCAAATATCAAATCTCACACTTAGTCTTTCAAATTAACAATCTACTTCGATTGAGCATGATTCAAGTATGCCAAACAACCATGAAGATAACTCAAGAAATTTGCAACAAAACACCATAACTTCAATATTTTATTGATTTCAAAGTCATCATGTACAACAATTGCTTGAATTTCTCTCTTCAAGACTCAATCTTGCTACAAAAATAAAATTGCTTCTAACTCTAATCTCTCTTACATCAACTATTTCACTATTACTCTATTGACTATTCGACTATTACTAAATGAAATGAAAAATGGGGGTATAAATAGCATCCCCAGTTACAATGAAAGGTCCAGATTGAAAACAAATCAATGGACAAGATCATGACACCTAAACCCTAATTAGGGTTTGTTACAAATGACCTCCTTTTTACTGCACAATATTAAATACATAGCCAAATATTAAATTCGGCACAAAAATCTAGGAGGTATCAACCAATGAGAAATGAGATGTCATGTCATCTGTAACAACCTTTCATCTAGAATCTTATTCCCTTTCCAATTCTCTTTCTTAGCATATGCAATGAATTTTGTCACGATTCCTTCGATTTCTGTGATTGGAATCTCGGGAAGATTCTTGATACTCTCTTCTAAGTGGATAATCTGATCGAATGCATCTAGAAGAGCTGCGTCCCAAGTAGATTCAAGTTCCTTCGTTCTATCAATCAGGAGCATGGTGGCATACATCTGATCATACTGCTCATCTGTAACATCTGCGTCCTTGCGAAAGATGATCTTGATTCTATCCTCAAATTCTTGCATATCCACATCTGTCTCGACCTCGATCCTTCTGCCAAGAATGGTACGAAGTACCTCAGATACTCTGTCCTGGATCGGATTGATCACCTCCTCAACTTGACCACATCTAACACTGATGTCCTCGAAGAGAACACTCTTTATATGGAGTAAGGTTGACCACTGAAATAAACTGTGAGAATCACCTTCCAAGATCCTCTCTTGCGCTAAAATTCTTCTGGATGTGTGTCTTATAACTTTCAAGACAGGGATGGTAACGTCCTTGGTATGGGCAAATGCAGCTACTGTTGCCATCAATCTGTGGATAATCTCAAGAACTTGGATAGCCTGATGAATGATCTTCGTCATCCTTGTAACAAACTCTATGGCCACTGTATGAGATCTATCCATCCAACTACATGTACGCTGGACCAGGTTCCTGAATCTTTCTGCTTCATTGATTGATTGAAGGGGCAATGCCTGCACTGGTGATCTAACTGGATCCTGACGTCCCAAAGGTTCGTTGATGTGACTGAAATACGTCCTCCATGCACCGACCTCTCTCTCAAGCTTTCTATTCTTTTCCACTTCTTCTCTAAGCTTGTCCTTCAATGCTTCAAATGTGTCGGTAGCATCATCCATTGTCTGCTCTGCAATGGATGGTCCTAACTCAATAGTCTGTATATGATAGTCCTCTGCTAGGATCTCACCCTCATATTTATCTGCTGCCGGTGTAGCTATCTGCAGTTTTCTGGATCCAGTCTCATCTCGAATCATCTTGGACATCTTTGTAGCCTTCTTCTTCTCTGTTGCTTCATGTGAACGTCCAACAAGGCTCTCTAAATCAATTGCACTGCCTTCGTCCTCTACGACGATCACCTTAGTCAATCTTTCCTTCAACCAATCTGGAATATTCGATCTTGTTTCTTGAACTTGAATTTCTTTATGTACTATTTCTTCTTGTCTGGGAGGAGATGTTATTTCATTATCTTCTTCTAAATCATAGTCTTGGAGAGATCCATTTGATGAAACATGTTGTGCTTGTCCTTCCTCCTGCCTGTCATTCTGTACCATCGACTCCATGGACTCTTCCACTCGAATTGTTCTATCCTCTTGCCTGGAAGAAGTACCTGGTGTTTGATCTTTGTTGGCACCTTTCTTTTTCTTGGAAGGCTCTTTCTTTTCTGATCTTTCCTTTCTCTTCGAACCTCTCGGATGGAGATTGCCCTCACTGGCACATCGAAGGTTACCTTCACCTGAATTCCTAGGATTAGGATTGCCTTCACTCACACTGGCTCCACCTTCGGCTGGTTTCTCTTCCAAAGTAAAAGACATAGCTATGCCTTGTTCTCTCAACTTTTGATGCTGAACGTCTACCCATCTGCGAGTACAAGACAAGACTGGTGCCATCAAATCATCTAAACCCACGACCTCGGGCTCATTCCAATCCAACCTTATTGTTTTGCTTTCTCTATCATAGGAAGACTGAATGTGCCTGCCATTGTCCTGAGCTTGGTCGACCACTCTGTAAATCCTGCATTTCCTGATGAAATCCAAAGGCAATCTAGAATGTATCTTTCGTTTCACTTCAAGATCATCTAGGAGGTTCATCATAAAATCTTCAATTTGGTGCTCATGTTTAAATCTTCTACCGACCGTCTCCTCTAAATGTCCATGTGGATCAAAACTATTTCTCCAAGCAAAAGATGAAAAAGAATACAAGGCTAACTCCTTCTCTGCGTCATCCATGGCTAAGACATTAGGACATACCTCAACCGAATTACCCAAAATAATAGGTACCTGAACTCCATTCTGATGTCTATGTCTGAATGCCTTCACATACCCTGCCAACTGCCTTGTTACCTCAAGTAACACAATTCTGTCTGTCGGATACCTTGGCAACATGTATGGAGGTAAAGGACATCCATGCACTCTAATGTAAGTGAATTTGGGAAACTGAATGAACCAAGCACCGTACCTCTTGACGAATTCCTGGGCATCCTGAGATAATCTATTGTGAATCCCTCCTTGCAACGTCCTTGTGATGTTCATCGTGAAAGTATCATTGACTAACTTGTAGTTCTTCCCTGGCGGATGATGCAAGTAGGTATAGGATTCACAAGCTCTGACCTCGCCGGGTCCTCTTCCAATCACTCCTCTGTGAGGTAGTCCTGCGTACTCAACGCTCCTGATTAAGGCATAGATGACATATGAACTCATGTGGAAGGACTTAGTAGCCCTGAGTCTCCTCAACTGTACGTCTAAGCAATGGCTAATTATCCTAGCCCAATGTATTGTACCCTTTCCTTGAACAATCACCTGGATGAAGTAAAACATCCACTTCTCAAAATAGAAGGCATGAGGTGCTCCTGTAACTCTGTTGAGCATGGTAATCAAATCTCTGTACTCCTCCTGGAAATCAATCCGATGCGGTGTGTTCGGTACCTTGCTTAGACGGGGACGACTCTTAAGTAGCCAGTTCTTATTGATTATGCTTAGGCAAGCATCTGGATCATCATCGTACACTGATCTGGCTCCTTCAATGCTCTTGTATATCATGTCCCTGTGCTCTGGAAGATGGAAGGCTTCACTTATGGCTTCCTCTGAAAGGTACGCCAAAGTGTTTCCCTCATTGGACACAATTGTCCTGGACTGTGGATTGTAGTGACGGGCACACTCGATCATCAACTCGTGGCACTGAATAGCTGGAGGAAAACCGGCCGCCTTGATGATGCCACTCTCTATTATTCTCCGGGCGACAGGTGATGGCTTGCCAATGTAAGGGACCTCTCGAAATTTCTTCGTGCTAAAGTTCCCCAAGTTGGTATCTCCAATGTTGCTCCACCTTGACACGATCTTGGTCTCCACTTCTTCGGTCTTCTGATCTTCTTTCATGAGAGCTGAGCGGCTGGTGGATGCTCCCGCCTTTGGGGTCGCCATACCTACACAACATTTCATTATAAGAACTTGATTTTGCAATGAATAGCATTGATTAGAGAGATAAAGTTTTTAGGAAACCTCATGTTAAGTCCTTAGAGTTATCATTTCCTAAAAAACAACGATTGAGCTTAGAAAATCAAAATTCAAAACTTCAAAATTTAAAATATGGCGATGAATGAATAAAGCAATAAAAATAAATCGCCATACCTCAAATCGAGAGCTAACTCTAGAATGCAAAATAAGGAAAATTCGCCTAGGCAACAAGATCGAGAATATATAGTCTTCAACGTGATCTCTTTCCTCAAAATATCAATTTCGCCACCCTTTTGTCCTTGACGTGATTCTCTAACACCTTAGCAAATTCGCTCAAATAGATCTTCAAGTTCGCACAAATGAATCTCCAAATTTCGCACCACCTTGAATGATATTAGCGCCACCTTTGGATTAAAATTCGCACTCCACACTTGAAATACTTCGCACTTCTTTCCTTCTCCTCAAGATCGCATGTAGAAAGCAAGAAATGATTATGTGAAAATGATTGTTTTCACCCTCCATATATAGCGCTTGCACCTTTTCATCCCTTAGGCCGACTTGAGGATATGAAACGATTTTTAAAATAAAATAACAAGGCCGACCTCCTTAAATGAGCGCTTGAAATCGATTTTATATTAATTAATTAATTAATTATTAATGCCTTACGTTTTTTATTTGCAAATTTCGATTTTAATAAAGGCAAAAATAATTAATAAAAGATCAACACCATATTAAATGCTAGTTTAAATAGGATTTCAATTTTTTATCGAACTTAGCATTTAAGGAAATTTGAATTTGTTTATTTGGCGCCAAAACTATGAAAACAAAGGGACGTACCTCATCGCTCTGGTCCCTTGGAGAGGGACAGGAGCGATCCATGATTTTGTCTTGATTTTTGCATTTTTTTACGTCCAACTCCTTCATCTCCACGTTCAACATTGATCATTTTGATGGTCCTTCGAATTTGATTGCCTTGTGTGCGTTCATGGGTCCCTTTTGGATGTTCATCGCCCTGGTCCTTGTCCAAAGGACAGGAGCGATCTTCATTTTTTCACGTTCAATTTGCATCTTTTATCTTCGATCTTTCATTGTTGGCGAATAACATCTTTTGCTCGTTCCTTTTGCGCTTTATTCATTTGCTCGCATGAGGTATTTGAATGTTTTGAGGGATCATCGCCCTTGTCCCTTGGAGAGGGACAGGAGCGATCCACGTTTTTCTCCTTAACGTTGGCAACTTTGTACTTCGATCTTCATTGTGATATCTTTCGAACACCATCCTTCACCTTATTCATCCTCGCCTAGCTTTGATCTTGAAGGAATATACATGCTTTTGATAGGATCGCCCTGGTCCTTGTCCAAAGGACAGGAGCGATGTGAGCTTTTTACCTTGATTAGCAATGTTTGGACGTTCAAAACTCTTGTATGTTATCCTCAAACGATGCCTTAGACCTTATATAGCCTTATGAAGCCTTGACTTAGCACGAACTTGGGGCAAAATTGAGAATCCAAAGCAAATCGCCCTGGTCCCTTGGAGAGGGACAGGAGCGATATGGTCCCTAGGTCCATTTTGGTGATTATTTAACGTTTGAAATCTTCATGCATCACCTTTCTACCTTTCCGTGGACCCACTAAGACCTTGCAAAATCTTGTCCTTACGTAAATCTTGCACACAATGACCAATATATCTAACATCGCCCTGGTCCCTTCCTGAGGGACAGGAGCGAACTAGGTCCTAGGGTGCAAATCTCTTCATTATAACGACCTTTGAGTGCTTGTGCATGATGAAGACACTCTGAAATGTCCTTTGCCACCTTGTCTTGACTTGGATCGATCTTGAACTTAGGGAGGAACGACCTTGAACTCGCATAAGAAGCAACATCACCACTGTATCGCCCTGGTCCCTTGGAGAGGGACAGGAGCGATCCTCCTTTTGTGGCTCTTATTTTACTTTGTCAAGTTCCAAATTTATATTCAACGGACTCGTCATGCCCCACTCCATTCGTCCATGCCCTGACATTATCTGCAACTTGGCCAAAAAAATCAATTACAACAAAAATCGCTCTGGTCCCTTCCTGAGGGACAGGAGCGAACTGGGTCTTAGCACTCTTGTGGACGTCTAAAAAATCTTCAATTTGTATACAATGCGTTCATCTCATGTTTTCCTTTGCCTTTGTACGTAAACTTGCCTTGATTTTAGCTTGGATCTTGCCTAATGAAGGAAATCGCTCTGGTCCCTGGGAGAGGGACGAGAGCTACAAGGTACCTCGCCCTGGTCCCTTGGAGAGGGACAGGAGCGATTTTAGCATTCTAGGTCATTCTCCTTCATTTTTGCATCTCAAATTATATTCATTTGGCAAAGCATCTTCCTTTGGACCCTTTCAAATTGTTAAGTCATCGAAATCTCGCAAGGACAAGGCGAAATTGAATTTGTAGCTCCGGTCCTTCACTGAGGGACAGGAGCGATTTTTCTCCTGGAGGCATTTCTGTGCTCATGAAAATCTTCAATTTATATTCAATGGAAAGATATCGCCGTTCTCCATCACTTCCAACTCGAAATTTGTCCAGACTCTGCAGGAGTAGTGAGATATTTGAAAATGAGCTCCCGTCCTTCACTGAGGGACAGGAGCGATTTTGCTCCTACAGGCCAAAATAACATGATTTTTCACATTTTAACACTTCACGAGGCGAAAACAAATCAATTCCAATGCCCAGGATCAAAATCAAAAAAGGTTAAAATTTGGTCAAAATATTCAATCGGACAAAAAAAATTCACATTTGGCTCTCAACACTTAGACAAGTTTAAGCTCTGCATCAACATTCCAATTGAAAATTAGACCATTTTGGCGAATTCATTGCATTCAAAATTTGCATCCTAGAAAGGAAGCTCAAAAACTCTCAAAAATGACTGGATTCTGACCTGAAAAGACAAAATTTAAAACCCTAAGGCTTGACCCTAAATCTAGACGACTAACTGACTAACAAAATCCTAAAAACGAAAGCAAAAACGAGCGAAAAACAAGCAAAAAGAGGGGGTCCCCATTTGCGATGGGGCGATGTGTGAAATGGTCACAACAGGCAGCGAACCTTTGCTTTCTATGGTTCATCATTCTGAGGTGCTAGAAGTGGGAACTATAAGAGATTTCAGAAGTCTCCATGGTTGTATCAGAATAATTCAATTGAGGCCTAGTAGATTCATGTGGAGTTATGAGAATAGGTTTGTTGAGCTCCTGCAAAGGATTGTTTTCCTCCTTGCAGGAAGATTTGGAGAAGTCACATTTACAGTCATGGCTCTGCATGACACCTTGGGGAGATATGTTGTGGAGTTTGATCGTGAGTTGAGTAGACTTTATTTTCTATTTCCCAAGCTTGTGATAGACAGTGGCATTGTTGATATTGATTACTTCGAGCTTTATGGGCATGATATTGATTTCAGTCCTTCAAGATTTTTCAGTTTGAGTATCATGGATGGTAACATTTTGGAGTCACAAGGGAGGATAGTGCAATTTGGCATGATGTTTTCACTGATGTGATCGGAGTGGCACAGCATCGAAAAGGCGGGTTGTTCCTAAGACGGTCATGGGACCTTGGGATTGTACTTGCTTGGGTGTGGATCAGTTTGAAATTTTCTAGAGTGTGGTGGCATTGTTGGAGGACAAGCAATTTTGGGAAGGGCGAATTGTAATGTCCCCTATTCCACTCTAGTTTGTTTTGGGGTCTGTTGGCCAATTCTGAGACCCGTTGGTTAGTCAGAGGCAAAATTAGGGTTTCCTATTTTCTAGAAGGATGTTTTGGCAGTTTTGGTGGCTTGCATGTTGGAATCTTATAGTTTTGATTTTGGATTCCTTCTGGGTTTTCAGAGAGATTCGCGATGGTCTGACATGCAACTGAATCCAAGGACTTTTCCGAACTTACTATTTTTAGTAAGTGGGGGCGAGTACAACTTTTTTTTTTGGGTTTTCAGAGAGCCTCTCGATGGCGTAACCATAGATGGACTACTCGCCGAAAAACTTGGCGAGTAGTAAAAACTCGACGGGTTTTTGGGTCAGGCAAGTAGTTACCACTTCTACTCGTCGAGTTTTTTGGCAAAAACTAGGCAAGTCAGAGCCAAAAACTCAGCCGCACCAACACAAAACAAAAATATGTCAAAAAGTTCATTGCATTTCATTTTTTGAGCTGCGTTTTTTGGTGAGAAGGGGGAAGAGTGACCAGCAAGGAGATTTCAAACTATTCTTGCTCATTTCAAATGGATTTGAAGGGGATTTTTCAAGGAAAATCAGATTCCCAAGTTAGTTTTTTTTTTTTTTTATATGCTTTTTTAAAACAATTTGTTTATTTTTTGTTGCATTTAGATGAATTAGAAATGATTCCTAGGTAGTCTAAATCCTTTCTAAGTTATTTGTACAAGATTTAACACTAGATTTGACAAGTTTTGTTGAGTTTTTCACATTTTTTTTGAAGAATCTCAGCTCAAAAAAAAATTCAAACCCTAATATTTTTTTTTTTAAACTTTGAATGATGTCTAAATTTATTTAAACTAATGTAGATAGTTTGCTAAATTGTTTAACTAAAATGTTAACTTTATCTTTCACTTTGTATGTGCAGGTTAAGTAAGCATTAATCATGGCAAGGGAGGAATGGCCACTAGATCCATGCCCATCTGGATATATAGGCACCTATCCTAAAGGTGCTAGAGATGGGGCATGGAGGTATGCCTATGAGGGACTCGATCCTGGATCAGTTATATGCATAAAGTGTGAGAAAATACTTCATGGAGGCATCAACCACCTCAAATACCACCTTGCAGGAATAGACAGGCATGATGCTAGAGCATGCTCTAGGACCAATGAAGAAATAAAAAGACAAATGAATGCCCTACTTGCAGCTGGGGAAGAGAAAAAATTGCAAAAGGAGAGGGAAAAGCTAGCCATGAGATCACCCATAGTTGAATCTCAAGGTGTTTCTATTGACATTGAAGAGGAACAAGACGCACTTGAGGGCATAGTGGGCTCTCGGCGTGGCCCACGTATCCGCAAACCCACCACCACCTCGCCCATCGCTTCTGCTTCCTCTAGTAGAGTACCTGGCGTTGTTGCATCATCACGATCAAGGTCATGTTGATGTGTTTTTCACGCACATGCGAACACAGAATAAAATACCCAAAGGTACCTTATCCTCTCTTGAACAAAGCTTCCCCGAATGGTGAAGATTTCGCCTAAGGATCAATCGAGGCAACTCCAAGGTTCTAATATGTAGGTTCTCTACTTGTGGATAAGCACCAGTGTTTGTTGTTTCATAAAGGGGCCTTACGTACTTTCTATGAAAGTTGGTTCTTGCAACTACTTAACCAATGAGGAACTGGGTTTTCCTAATACTAACCAATGTTTCAAGAAAGGGCAAAAGATAAGGGATTAGAGAGGGCTATGCTAAACTAGGCCTATGAATGACTAAATGGAGGGTAATCTTAGTGAAACTCTACCAATCTCAGTATTGCCATAGAACAACAACTCTACTGGGATTGGTGCGATCTTCTAAGGGAATTCAAAGATTTCTGAATCATTAATGAACATAGATACTATCAATAGGATACATATCAGTATTCAAGTAATGATTGAACCCTAAACAATTTCAATATCTCCAGATGACCACACAGGGCACACTTACAATCAGTAAGAGGCTAGTGGTTTGGACTATGAGCTTCACTAAAAGATCAGGCACAACATTTAACATTCAATCTAACTCTAACATCTAAATGCTATTTTCAATAAGAGTGATTCAAGAAGATAAACAACCATGTAAGAAGCCACAAAGATTGCAATAAAACACCATAACTTCAATATTTCATTGATCTCATAGCAAAATATAACAACAATTGTTCAACTTTCTCTCTTCACCAAATTTGTATTCTTTATGAATAACTACTCTTCTTCTCTGCTGCTAATAAACTTATTTCTCTTCTTCTTAACCTTACAAAATAAATTGAGTCAAAGCTCATATAGCACTCTCAAATACAATAAATGGCCCAGATTTAAAGAAGATCAAGGGCTGAGATTTTGACACCTAAACCCTAATTAAGGTTTGCTACAAAAATAACCCTATTTAGATAAGCATTATCAAGACATGGCCAATAGAAATTGGCACAAATAACGAGAAAGCATCGTCCAATGGGGATTGAATTGCCACATCATTTCATAACAACTTTTCATCTAGAATTTTGTTCCCTTTTCCCTGTTCCTTTCTGGCATATTCAATGAATTTGGACGTAATCCCCTCAATCTCTGCAATGGGAATCTGAGGCATGTTCTTCATTCGCTCTTCCAAGTGAAGGACCTCATCAAAAGCCGCAAGAAGAGTCATCTCCCATCCGTGCTCCAACTCTTTTGTTTTCTCAATCGGGAACATAGTAGTATACATCTGATCTCGCTGCTCTTTTGTGATTATGCTATCTTCTCTACAAAAGATGACCTTGATCCTGTCCTCCAATTCTTGGACGTCCACATCTGTTTCAATCTCTATCCTTCTATCAAGGATTGCACACAATACATCAAACACCTTATCCTGAATAGGATGGATAGTGTCCTCAACTCGGCTGCACCTACTATTGATGTCCTTGAATAGAACTTCCTTCATTTGGAGCAAAGTTGACCATTGTAGGAGATTATGGGTTCCTCCATCAATTATCCTTTCTTGTGCTAAAACATGTCTTGATGTCCTTCTTACCACTTGCAATACTGGGATGATAATGTCTCTAGTGTGAGTGAATGCATCGACAATTACCACAAGATTATGAATGATCTCAAGGACTTGGATGGCCCTGTGGACTGTTTTCATCATTCTTCCTATAAATTCCTTGGCTACCATGTAGGATCTATCAATCCATGTATCCATGAGTCAGGTTGAGTTCTTCATCTTTTCTGCCTGATTTATTGACTCAAGAGGGAGTGCCTGCAAGGGTGAGACTACTGGATCTTGTCGCCTTAATGGCTCATTAAGGTGGCTAAAATAATTCCTCCAAGCATTAATCTCCTTTTCCAGCCTTTTGTTCTTTTCTATTTCTTCTTTTAGTTTATCATTGACTGCCCTCACTGAATCAGTCGCATCTTCCATGGCTTGTTCGGAGGTAAGTGGGCCAAGATCAAGTGTCTCTAAATCATATTCTTCTGCCATGATCTCATCATCATACTTGTCCACTACTGGTGTAGCTATCTGTATCTTTTTGGATCCTGTATCATCTCTGATTACCTTAGACATCTTTGTAGCTTTCTTCTTTTCAATCTCCTCTTGAGAATTGCCTAGAAGGCTTTCCAAATCAAATACTTGCTCCTCATCTTCAACCACAACTACCCTCGTAAGTCTTTCTCTAAGCCAATCTGGAATGGAAGACTTTCCTTCTCTTACTTGCACTTCCTCAGGCAATGGCCTCTCGCCTCTAAAAGGAGATGTCGCTTCATCATCATTTCTTTCTCCTTGTTGCTCATTAACATCAACTTGGAGAGGAAGAGACTGACTTGATGAGTGTTGAGGTGTCCTTCCTTTGTCTTGTTTATCATTCTGTATCATGGACTCCATGGACTCATCTATCTCATAGACCTTCTCTCTTTGATCCTCTCCTTGACTTATCTCTTTTTCATGTCTAGAAGAAGCACTCGAGGGATGATCAGGATTTACTCTTTGTTTCTTCTTGGATGATTCTCTCTTTTCAGGTCCCTCCTTTCTCTTCAACCCCTTAGAATGAGAAGTGTTCTCACTTGCACTCGCCTCTCCTTCTTCCGCTCTTGTTTCTAAGTTGAATGTCATAGCTATGTTTTGTTCCTTCAACTTTGGATGCTGGACATCCACCCATCTGCGAGTACAACTCAAGACTGGATCCATCAATGCTCTCAAGTCCGCGACCTCTTGCTCATCCCAATCAATCTTCACTTCTTTCTCCTCTTTCTCATAGGAAGATTGAAGATATCTGCCACTGTCTTGTGCTTGATCTGCTACTCTATAAACTTTGCATTTCCTGATAAGATCTAAAGGCAATCGAGAGTGCATCTTTCTTTTTACCTCTACATCATCCTGAACATTCATCCAGAAGTCCTCTACTTGAAATACATGCTTGTACTTCTTCCCAACTGTTTCTTCCATATGACCATTAGGATCAAAATTTTCTCTCGAGGCAAAAGATGTGAATGAGTAGAGAGATAGCTCATTTTTTGCATCTTCAGCTGCTTGAGAATTAGGACATACTTCAATTGAATTTCCAAGTGAAATAGGTATAGGGATACCATTCCCATGCTTATGTCTTGATGTCTTAGCACAAGCTGCCAACTGTCTAGTCACTTCAAGTAGTACTACTCTATCCGTAGGATACCTCAGCAACATATAAGGTGGAGAAGGACATCCATGGATTCTAACGTAGGTGAATTTAGGAAATTGAATGAACCATGCACCATGTTTCTTCGCGAGCTCTTGTGCTTCTAGAGACAATCTTTGATGGATTCCTCCTTGTAGTGTCCTGGTGATATGCATTGTGAAAGTATCGTTGACTAGCTTGTAGTAATTCTTAGGCGAATGATGCAATTGAGCATAAAAATCACATACTCTTATCTCTTCGGGCCCTCTCCCAACAACTCTTCTGTGTGGTAGTCCTGCATACTCAAAACAGCTGGCCAAAGAATATATAACATATGAACTCATGTGGAATGACTTAGTAGGGACTAGCCTCCTCAACTGCATATCTAGATTGTTACTGATAATCCTGGCCCAATTGAACATTCCTTTCCCTTGAACGATCACTTGTATAAAGAAGAACATCCACCTGTCGAAAAAGAAGGCTTGAGAGGCACCTACAATTCAATTAAGCATGGTTATCAAGTCTCTGAATTCTTCTTGGAAATCAATTATGTGAGGTGTATTGGGTATCTTATTTAGGCGAGGCCTACTCTTGAGTAACCAATTCTTATTGATGAAGACAGGTATCAGGATCATCTTTGTAGATAGACTTGGCTCCTTCTAGGCTCTTGTAAATCATATCCCTCTGCTCTGGAAGATGAAAAGCTTCACTTACAGCTCCCTCTGAGAGATAGGCGAGGATAGTTCCATCCTTGGCCACAATTGTCCTTGAATGTGAATCATAGCGCTTGGCACATTCGATCATTAGCTCATGACATCTGACTACGGGACGGAAGCCTGCGGCCTTGATGATCCCACTCTCAATTATCTTCTTGGCTATGGGTGATGGCTTGCCGATGTAGAGTGCTTCTCGAAACTTCTTCACATTGAAGTTTCCTAAGTTGGTGTCTCCAATATTGCTCCATTTGGATACGATCCTCGTCTCCAAGTCGTCACCCCTTTGATCTTCTTTAATGAGGGCTTGTCGGGTAGAGGATCCACTTGCCTTGGGGGCCGCCATTTGTTACCTATAAAAAGGGGTTTAAGTTAGGTTTTAGGTATAGTCACAAAGATAGGCGATTGAAGACCTTAAAAAGAACAATTGAACTTCAATTTGAACTTAAATGAATAAGCATTGAAATTTACAAATTGAAATTACAAATGAATCAATCTAAATCATGAAGACTTAACTCCTCAAAAATAATTGATATTGAACTGAATCAGATCTTCATTAAAACTCCTTCAAATAAACCAGATTGCACATACCTTAATTTTGATTTTAGTTATCAACCTGAAAAAGATGGGTAAAAGGGTAAATTGTTGTTGGACTCGCCTTCTTTCCAAGTGATGCTTTCACAAGATAGCCTCCTTAATGATTCAGACCTGCAATCTAAATATGTGAGAATCTCCTTAGAAGGATCGGTATTCCCTCAATTCACCTTCTTAAATCTAAATTTTATTCATTGCTCCTTGAATTCGCACTATGGAGAATTAAATCCAGGTTTGAAGATTGATGGATTCACCTTGACCAGTCTTCTTAAGTCTTGAAATCCGCCTACTATCTGCTGGAATTCGCTTCTCCAAGTCTGTTCTTTGAATTCGCTAAGGAAGAATGATTAATGGTTTTAAGATCCACTTTCCTTTATAGGCGCTTTCACCCTTCCTCTAAAAAGGCCGACCTTGCTTATAAAAAATTTTTATAATTCCCTCTCCAAGCTGACCAATTTTTCATTAAAGTTTAAAAATAATGTTTTGGTGCCAAAGGGTGAACATTTGAAGTTTTGAATTTAATAAGTTTTTTAATTAAGCGAATTCGCTTCCTTAGTTGCTCATGTTAACTTGTCCTCAATTTTGCTCAAAATGATATTCTCTCAAGCCGACCTCCCAATGCAAAGCGCTTGTTCTTCACCTGATTTCACTCTTGTACCTTAGAGAGGGACATGAGCGAAATTCCCTTCTTCAATGCATTTCGCTTTGGACCCTTTGGAAGGGTCAGGAGCGATTTTTGTCTTTTAGACCCAAATCTTCCACTTTCTCATCCTTCAATTGCTTCCAAGGCATGATAACGTCTTAGCTAAGGCTCCAAGGCACAAAATTGGTCCAAATTCGAAGCAAAAGGGAGGATTCTATGAAAATTCGCTCTGGATCCTCTCCAAGGACAAGCCCTATAATAAAATTCGCTATGGATCCTCTCCAAGGTTCAGGAGTGAATTAGCAATTTTGCTCAATTTACCTCACATTTTAATCATTTCTCAGCCTTGAACTTAACCTTTCAAACCCCCTTCAATCATGATTATGCAACTAGCCTCCATCCTAGCTCGAAACAAGGTGAAAATAGGGAGTCCTAAGGATTTCGCTCTGGACCCTTTGGAAGGGTCAAGAGCGAAATTTGTGATTAAGTCTCAATTTTATCATTTCCTTTGCTCCAAATCACTTCTCAAGGCAAGTGCACATCAATCTTCTCTCAACCATGTCATAGGAACAAAGATCTTGGTCTTCAAACAAGGAATAAAGAGAGGTTTAATAAATTTCGCTATGGACCCTTTGGAAGGGTCAAGAGCGAAATTCTTCCTTAGGCTCATTTTACACTTCCTTTTCTCTTAAATCACCTTAAACTTGTCGTATCAAACCTCCTCTTACCATGATCAAGTCAATTTGCCATCAAAACAAGGGCACTACAATGCTCATTTTTACTTTTTCCTTCACTTCTTCATATGTTCCATACCTCATCTCGGTAGCATGCCTTGGTAATGTAAGAAAAGCATCTATCTGCTGTTGTGTGATGTCAAAATCAATCTCATAACCCATAGGTGGCAAAGATTGAGTTCTCGGTTCCACAGCATTAACATAGCAATAATCAGTGTCCACTTCAAAACATATGTCATCCTTGTATCTCTCCACTAACTTGGGTGGAATTATATATCTGTTATGCATCTTCTCCTGAAACTTGCTGAAATAATCATCCATAATATCATTAAAATTATCACCTAGCTTCTTGATGAAGTCATTGATTTGATGGGTGATTGGTCGGTGTAGCTCCCAAACAACTTTACCAACTGATGGAAAGAATTTCTCAAAATAGAAAAACATGCATACCAGAAGTGATCCAAATTTTAGTGTATTAGCCGAATTGTTCTTCTTTGGCTTCCTTATGGTATTGAGATTCTCAAACAGGTTTTTCAACAATACCTCACATAAATCAATTTTCATGCCTTTCTTCACAATTTTATATGCTAAGTCGACTGCTGCACAGGGTACACTGTTTTCCCTTGCCGATTGGAAGAAACAATAACCTATTACTCTAATGGCAAATTTTAGCTCTGCATCTGTGACATTGTTCAATTTCAGTCCCCTGCAATCAGATTCTATTCCGGTTAAACTGATTAATTCCTTTTGTGATATCATTTTTTGAGCTCGGGCATGATCATAAATAGGGTAGTCGGTGATCAAATGAATGATTTCCTTGGTGATCTTAAACGGTTGCTCTTCTAGCCACATGAAGTCATCATGAACTCTGCTCAGAACAAACTTGACCCATTGGGGTTTGAATACACAAGGATAGGTTAGGGCTTCGGTCAATCCCTTGATTTTGATGTGTTCATATTTGCTATCCATTTTACCATCGGTACACAATTCATCATATGTGTCTTTGATCTCAACATGACCTAGTTCCTCAACTCGACACTTAGTGAAGAATCTCACATCCTCGACTAATAAAACTCTATCCGGAATGAGTGAAAATGCAGTTTTGTCATCCGGTTCAGATGTAATTTTGGGAGTTAAAGAGTATTTCAGTGAGGGCTTTTAAATGTTCTCAACAACAACGGGCTTCTGGATCTTAGGTGCCATTGCAGATTTCAGATAAATACTAACAAAAGATCCTTAGGGTTTGAAGACTTTCAAACGGCAGACGCTTTCTACTTAGCAAATAATAACAACTTGATATGATCGGTAAACTATCTTGATAATTCGTTGTGATTGATGTAAATACCTTTGAATTTGATCGCCTTTGATTCACTTTGCTCTGCTTTCTTGAAAACTTGGTGAGTGAAAAATGACCCTGCAATAGCTTTAAGTATACAATATACCTTATCGGGCTTCATGCAGTTAGGTCAGAAAACATTAAATTCACTCAGTACCACTACTTTTTATGCTTTTACCGAGTAGCCAGACTTCCTGCATTTACCGACTTGACAGGCTTCCAAAAGACTTTGATAAAATTTCAAATTTTCTAATGCATCTTTAATTATGCAGATTTTGAATTAAGTACAAGATGAAATAGGAACTCTTAAGATTTGACCTTTGAGAGAATGCAGTCCCTTCATACCTTTACCGATTAATTTGGAATAGGTGCACCTAGCTCAGTAGATAAGGTGCTTTCTTCATTTGACACAATTTCCTTCTTTCTCCAAATCATTTGTAATTTGCCTTTTATTTCCTCAGTGTCTCCTCTAGGTTGATCTCTGCAATCTCTAGCCAAGTGTCCAACTTTGTGACAATGAAAACATGCCATACCAGGATTTCTCCATGATCTTCGGTTGTTCATTCTAAACCTTATAAAGCAGTTGGCACTTATATGTCCATATCTTCCACAACATTCACACCATATCCTTGTATTGTAATCCCATGGTACTGCAGAATACTGTCAGTAAGGATCTGTGTGAGTTCGGTAGCCTCTAGTATTTGTTCGGTGTGTAGACCACATATAGTTTTTCTGCTTAAACCAACACTCCTCAGTACTATGTCCATATCTATTGCAGTTTTTACAAAACCCTCTGAATTTTGCCTTCTTATAATTGCTAGTAGACTTTGTCCTACATTGGTTAGATGTGTGACCATATTTGTTGCAATTGTTACAATAACCATTAGACCTAGTGACATTCGGTTGCTTACCTTTTCTGATTTGGCACATGTTAGCAGTGTGACCTTGTTTTCCACAGTAGTTGCAAACAGGCTTCTTTCCTTTGATATTCTTCTTATTTCCAGCTTGCTTTGATGATTCTCCTCTCTCGGTTGTATGAATTCCCTTCTCAGTAGAGTCTTTTCCTTTGTAACCGAGTCCTGCTTCTTTGTTGGGTCTTCTTGTATTCAGTTGCTCATCCAACATCTTTGATGGTTCATAACTCTTTTTCAGTGTTTCCTTGGATTTCTTCTCTGTTTCAAGTTCATCGGTCAACCTTGATACTTCAAGTTTCAATGCTTGATTCTCATCATCTTTCAGATTTGCTTCATGATGTGCATAGCCCAATTGATCTGACCGATTACTTTGTATTCCAATCATCCTAGTGATTTCATCATTCTTTTCAGATACTAATGCTTCAAGCTGTTGTTTTTCTCTTTCTAGATTTCTTACTTTATCTTCAGCTGTCCTCAATGCATCAAGATTCTCAGTCATCTTTGTGCTGAAATGTTCATGTCCTCTTTTCATTGCTTTTAGCTGATCAGTCAGTGCTTTGTTCTTCTCCTTCAGTTCTTCAATCATCTCTTCAGTCTCTTCAGATATACTGTTCTCAGATGATGTTTCAATTTGTTCCACTAACTCTTGAGAGTCCTGCAAATCATCAGATAATCTCCTTCTAACTTTCAATGATTTTTGCATTTGTCTTTGCATGTCTGCAATCACTTGATTAGCATGATCCAACTCTTCTTGCAGATACACAATTTTCCGAGATTGTTTATAGCCTTCCATTGATAAGATCTTTCTCTTTAGGTTGTTAAACCTTTTTCCAAGATTCAAGCTCTGATACCAATTGTTAGGCCCAATATGGAAAGCTAATGTACTGAGAGGGGAGGGGTGAATCAGTACTACAAATCCTTTCTTCAAAAATATCTTCACTGATATGCATAAACCACAAACTGCTGTAACATAACATAAAGCTAAAACAAATAAATAACAATCATACATGATTCACTCCCTAACACATATATTGGTTACGCAGAAACTCTTGGTTAGAGAGAAAAACTGCGATGGGGATGGCACCCACAACTTCACTACTGCAATAATAAAGGTTGCTCAGTTAGAGCTACATGTTCAGCTATTTCTAATAGCTTACCCTGTTAGGAGTATCAAGATCGTTAGATCTACCTTGCTAAAGGATTTTACAACATTTATTCTAAATGATGCACCTAGTTAAAGGCTTTACAATTTATAGACTTTGTTAGAGTATTTTACCCTGTTAAAGGTTTCTCTTGCAACTTCAAATATTACAATAAAATCTTTACAAATATCTGCAACTTTACATCTGGAATGTTATAGCAGATTCTATGTGCTCAAAATGAGATTACCTTGCTTATAGCATACCTCGGTAACCCATAAAGTAACTCGGTAAACCCTTCTGTTTACTCTGTACCTTGACTGTTCTCTGAAATGCTTCTCGGTGACCTCTGTGTCTTTGACAGTCGCATTACTCAGTGCTTCCTTATCTGTCACATGTGTCTTGCTTCACACACATTCATCTCTTCTTTTTTCTTCTCATATTTTTTGATCCTCAATTCATGTTGTATAAATAGATATCTTATGTCGGTGATCAGGTTCATTGCTTCGATCTTACAAACATGATTTATCAAATGAATAACCATACAAAATATTTCATTGGATAGATGACCTCGAAATCATACAAAATCTTTAAGTGCAATTTCCAATGTAATAACGGTTCTATGTTCCTCGATCTTGTAACACGTTTTCCCATGTGTGTCTAGATTCAATGAATCTGGTAACACGATTCACTCGGTGTATCATTGTTTCTGCTCGGTAGACATGGAATGTTACTCGGTAGACAGCTCGGTGTATATTGGGCTCTGTGACTACTTTCTTCTATAACCGACTGCTCTGTGCATACCGACTGAATGCTTCGGTAGTAGGTTACTACTAGAGTATATAGAATGACTTTGGATATAAAACTAATGGCAACTATAATAAGTAGTAACAGGAACAATTAGAAGCAGAAAGATCAAATTTGCATTTCATAATTCTAAATCTTTTCAATGTTAAATGTAGTGTTTTAGCAGAAACCTTAAATTGTTACTTATGGGCATCTGTCTACAAGCTTTCTTTTTCCAGTTAGAGTCTTTTTGAGTTTATCAATAAAAGGCTTGTGGGAAATAACTATTTTAATCATGTCCATTAATATATCTATGTAGATATCGGTTACTGTACAATCTGCTGGCAAAATATTGTTGTGTGGGTATGTCCACCTTTATCATCAAGGTCTTTGCATTTTTTTCTAAATACACATTTCTTTATGACTGGATCTTGGCTTGAGGATATGCCCTTTTTTCAAGGTTCAACTTCATATTAGTCATGGTACCATGTATATGAATTTTGTTTTGGGAATGGAGGTTATTCTTGGACCATGTATATTCAAAATCCTTGTATTTAAACTTTAAAGTGCAACACTGTGTGTTTCAGGTGTGATACAAGTAGTTTTTAACTGGTGCTTTACATCTAAGAAGAGTTTTACCCTCACTATTCTCAATAATAATTCACTTTATGGAGTGAATCTGCCTCCTTGTTTGTCCTTCATAAAGCATTTAAAGTCAAATGCAAAGTATTTTGCCATTTGTGGCTCTATTGGTTATGCTGTTACTTGTGTATTATCAAGTACCATATTTATAATAAGAGTGCACACCTGGGCAACAACACCTAAGCCAGTGAACTGGGCTGCCCAAAGGCATACCTTCAATATCGTAAGATGGTTCCTAATTGGAGTAAGTTTTGTGCAGCCATTATACAGTGCTTAAGAAAGTGAAGCATCGTCTCCAATACAACCAGAACTTAACAAGTATCGTGTATTGTTGTTGGAAGCTTCCTTTTGAAGTGTGTCCTTGACAATGCAATGGTAAAAGTGGTGAGAGGAAAGGTTATATTCCTGTAGAAACATGAGATTGGTGACTAGCAGTTCTTCAAAGGAGCCTATCTGTAAACCTTATGGAGTGGCAAAATGATTTGCCTCTTAATAATGACATGATGTCAAATCCTGCCCAAGGAAAATGGGTGCAGCAAAGTTCTTTATGGATCCTTCAAAGACGACAAAGATTGGTAATTGTCTATAATTGGCTTGTATGATTACCGTTAATATCTCCAAGGAAAATACATGAAAAAAGTGAGGTCCCTGATTCTTCTACCTGCCAGTCAGGTAAGGAGTAGCAATTGCTTATCTTTTCATCACTTTGGACCATGAAACTCTTTTAACTTTGGCATTATCTGGTACATTTCAACTTCAAACTGAAATACAAAGTACTACAAAGCTTGACATCATTTGAGACTTACCTCTCTCTTGTAAATATGCTTTACAATACATACCAAACATAATGCATAGTGTTTAAACAATCACCAGCTGAGATTTCACAGCGAATGATGACCTAAAGAAATGTTTCTTCACAACTATTGCAGATACAAACTGCCATGTCCCTTTTTTCAAGCAAAGTCAATTGGAAGACTCTCTTCCAATTATTTTATTTCTCATAAGTTATTGGGGTGATATAAGGGAAATAATTTAGTAAATTAACTTAACTTGTCCAAAAAGTAACTTTATGTTGTATTCATAAAGGCAACTAATGTTTTATTATTAAAAAGTTGTTTTGAAAAGAGGGTCAATAAAGTGGGTAATGGCTATGCAGCATTATATTTAGCACCCAATGTATTTTTCGGTTTTTTTTCGTGTTTTTCAAAATGAAGATTAAAAACGCATGGTTATTCAAAATCAGTTGTTCAAAAACACATCACATTCAAAAAACCATTTTTGAAAAACCGTTTGTATTTTAATCTTCATTTTGAAAAACGTGAAAAAAAACTGAAAAATATATCGAGTGCTAAATATAATGCTACATGGCCGGCACCAAGAAAGTATTGCTAGGATTGGGAGCCAAAAGTAATGTTTATTTAAAAGATCTATCCAGACACCACTCAAATAAGTTTTTGAGGGAAAGGGGAAAAAGGAAATCATTCACTTATTTTCCCTCAATAAGTCTATTAAAAGAGGGTTGGGCATAGATGAGTTATATCTATTGTATTTTGAACAAACCTCCATTTTTCTAAGATTTAACCTGTGTTCATCTTTCTGCCTAATGACAAAAAAACCTTTTGGGCATTAAAATTTGGGGGAACGAAAACCCTCTAGATTTCCAGTCTTGTGTTGGAGGACAAAAACCCTCTGATTCAATTGGAGTGATTCATTTATAGATTACAGATGAGCTGAGCAGTTTGCAAATATTTTCTGATTCTAGTTTGGTGATTTTAGATTTTTGTGAGTTTATGAATTTTTTACATTTGATATCAATTTGTGATGATTCTATAAAGCTTATTTAATATTTCATTTAATACGGGTCATTTCATTTTGGGCTGATTATATTATCATTGAAGAGTGTCATACTGGTTGAAGACACATTATATTATTTGTTTGTTATCCGTACCTTCTATTTTTTATCACAGCTTTGTTAGAAATGCCACACATAATGGGAAGTGATATTAAGGATAACATTGAAGCTGTATCATATATGGCAATATATATTTAAAGCAGAAATGTTTGTTATTGCCATACCTCTTTATTATCAAATTTTTGTTAGTTGTACCAATAACATATGAATAGTATCTCTTAGATAGATTCATACACCTGTCATACTATTGAGAGAGTGAGTAATATTTGCTAAGGGGGCATGCATTTCAAAAGGAATAAATGCTTCTTATTAGGTTGTCGTACCTTAATAAAAGAGAATTGCGACAATTATAAATTGTAACAAATCAGTTCTTGAGTGGCTCTACAAACAAATTCAAGATTGAAATTTCCTTTGTTAGATGCACAAGTGGCAGCATTATTAATAATCTTAATAATTTCTTTTCTGCTATTTTGCATCAGCTATACAGAGGTTTTATAAAAACAACCATCATCTGATATTTACCTACTTCCAGTCTTGTTCATTGGAATTATTTTCGAATCATTCTATGCTGGTTATATTACTGATTTACAGCAGTCAGACATTCATCACAGCATTGCTTCATAAAATTACTATGTGTGGTTCTGCATTGCTTCAGATCTGAGTTTGGATTTATAATTATTGCTGAACACTTGCCACCAGATCTAAGTTGGGATTTATAATTATTCTAGAAAGCTTGCTTCAAGAATTTGTTCCCAATTATTTTCAGTTACAGAATTTGTATTATGTTTGATAAGGCTTGCCGCTAGAACCAATATTGTAACGATTTCGGATTATATTTGCATGCATTGTAAGTTGTGCAACTTGCCAACAAACATATTAATGTGATATTATTCTATCCCTTTCATCATATGCTCTCACCCTGCCCACATTAGGGTCTTGGTGATTGTGAAATTGCAAAAAAAAATAATTAAAAAATGATTCAGGCCATTACAATGGTATTAGCACAGTGATCTTGTCAATTTGTAGGGAACCTAACTTTGATGTAAATTACATCACATGCATACCAATATGAAAGATTGAAAAATGAAGACATTTCGAGAATCTATGTCAGAAATGTTACAAACTTTGCCAAATATGAATAAGGAATGAATCGTTTCATCATTGCCTCCTATCCCAAGTACCCATACCAAAAAAGAAATATATCTCATGACGTGCTTGCACATTTAATATTTTTGTAACCAAGCTTGAAACCAAGGTCTTCCATTTTTCCTTGGGTTCTATTACATCTACTAGTAAAGTTGGAGCCCTGTGAGCTAGAGAAGGATCTAAGAAAACATACTTGTAATTCATAGATGTTGGAGTTGATAGTGAATGCCACATCTCCCAAGAACCACTTGCAACCAAAACGCCTATCACATCTAGAGAGAAAAAGTATTGATTGTGCACTATGCAACCTTGAGAAAAGGTTTGATCCAAAAAAGCAACATGATGGAGCTTATGTATTTAATAAACAATTGGATTGAATGGATGATTACAATAATCAACAATCAATACTTATAAAAGCAAAAAAAAAAAAAAACTAGAGATGAAACCCTAGGTGAGGATTAAGTTAGATCATTACGAGTGTCCTCATCCTATGCTATGAGATATGCGACCTAAATATAGAGAAGCACTTCAAAGTTTAACTAAAGTGAATAAAGTAAAAGAGGACCTAATTAATTAGGTGTTATGTCTATTTTACTTTAACACCCCCCTTAAGTTGTACTTAAGGAGAAGCTAAAACCCTAATGATGACTGAAGGATGGACGCATGAATGGGTACCACTGCTAAAAGATATTCATATACAAACAAATGAATCTCTCATAACCAGAGAAAAAGAGAAAACCTCATGGGAAAAACTCCTCCAAAAGAGCAAAAAATAAAATAAATGCACTAGTGAAGAAAGGAAAGGAGGAGGACTTAATATGACCTCCCAAGGATTGCTTCTATCACATAAGTACAATGAATGTGCCCCCAGTAAGAGAGAGAACACAAGACTATGAATAACCCCATAAAGAAGTAGCTCTTATATTAAGGATGAAATCCTAAATACAGAACATGATCCATTGCTTGCAAACAACATTTCTCCCCTTAGAAACAAATTCATTGGTGATTGGAGAAACCATTCCCATAAGCTAGAGGAATAGAGAATCCAAATCCAAAAGATGTGTGCCTCTAAAATCTGCTCAAATATGATGGAATAAGATGATGTCAATCTAGAATCTTGTGAAGATTGATGTAGAACAAGCTCCAAAGATAATGATGACGATAGGCTAAAAACGATGATGTGGCTATTAGGAAAGAGAAGATGAATGTCCTCAATATAACTCTCCAAATCTGCACTATGAGAATCCACAAACAAGGATGATATGTTTGCAAAATAAAAATCTCAAATAGCTATGTTTGGAAGACGATGAATGTCCGGCTGCACTCAATCAATAAGGGCCATGGATGTGGCAGTACTAATCTGATTAGAAACAACAAAAGATGGAAATTGGATCTTGATATCAGTAGGAAGAAAGAGACAAGCCTTTGATCCATCAAAACATGCAAGACTTATGATATACTCAAGCTCCTCTAAAGTATCATCATTCAAGGGCATGATATCTGCATCATTGAAGGGAATGAGACAAGCTGCAATAGGATCATCTAGCTAGTCCAGCATGTGTAGAGACAATTAACGTCTGATACAGAAAACATAGTGTCATAATCAACACTAGAACAAATTGCTCCTACAAAATGATCAGTGATATTACCCCATGTTGATCTACTCCTTTGTCTATCTAGTTCAAGTATTAGTAAATAAAGATAGGGCAAAAAATTAAGCCACCTAAATACATCAGGATGCCATTTTGTCAAAACTCAAAATTATCCTTTTCCAAAATTACCATACAAAGATTAATATAAAAAACTCATGATAACTCCTCAAATGATGAAATTAGAGACCAATAACCTCAATGCATGTAAAGTAGATCAAATGAAGTCATTTCATGCAAACAAAATATCCAGGTGCCAAGATGTCCAAGTAATTAATCAGAATGTGAAATAACGACAAACTAAATAAAATATACTTGGGGCATATTTTGGAAAAAAGTGCATGGATAGATCTAAAGAGCTCTATACATTTCCAGCACCACAAGAATCGTGAAAATTGAAGATGCAAGCAAAAAGCTCATGAGCTTGAAAGAAGGAAATAATGATAACTTCAACTAGTGATAAACTATAGCAATAGCAAACTCTAATGATGAGACCTGCATCACTAGAAAGTACCTGGAACCATCTTTTTGAGGATATCTTGTTTGCAAAAAACCAATTCTATTTGCTCAAGTTATGGCAAAAAGAAAAAAACCCTTTTGAAATGAGAAGAGGGGACTAGTGATTGGCTGGTGACAATATGGTTGTGATTGGGTGATTGAAGGGCGGAGCTGCTTGGTTTGGTGGCAACTTAGCGAAGAAATGACATAAATAGAGGGTTAGCGATGGCCCAGCGGAGTGGAAGTGACTGATTGACAAAGAAACAATGATGAAATCAATGACACTGGGTATTTTTGTCTCCAATGAGTATTGGGAATATTCCCAGCAACCATCGACAAAACAGGACTGTCAAGAAACTTTAATGATGTTGGTAAATTTCAAAATATGTCAAAAATCAATGATGTCACCTCTCCTGCATGCTTGAACATGTAGTACGCACCTAGAAAATTCGTGCACCGACAACAAAAATGTTTGTTGTAAAATTTAAAAGCTTGCTACTACATATTAAAATCTGCCAGATTTATTTTTCATTGAATTGATTGTTGATTTTCAGACCTCTTGTTTTAACAATGGCTACTTGTAAGGCCGTCCATATGGAATTCATAAACTATATGGAAATTTATGCCAAAAAAATTGACCTTTTTTTTCAACTGCTCAGATTTAAACATTTAGACAAACATTTTTTAGGTTTTTGGCAGTTAGACTTAACAATGATGCCTATTTTGCTCCAGGATAAGCAAATTTTCCCTCAAGGCTTGATCTCTAAAAAACATAGGAAATCACATATTTGGTGCTCTAATATCATGTTGGAGTAGGCAGAGAACCCCATAGCTCCCATGAATCACCTACAAACAAAACACCTATCACATCTAGAGAGAAAAAGAAATGATTGTGTGCTATGCAACCTTGAGAAAAGATTTGATCCAGAAAAGCAATATGATGGAGCCTCTATATTTGAAGTAACACTTGAATTAAACGAATAATTACAATGTACAATAATGAATGTTTATAAAAGCAAAAAGCAAACCCTAGGTGAGGATTAAGTTAGATCATGACAAGTGTCCTCATCCTATGCTATGAGACAACATGACCTAAGAACTCCTAAGCATGTGATTGTGTGTCCTTGTATGTGATTGTATAAGACTCACTACCTCCTATATATACCCTATTTATGCCTAGTAATCACCTTGGTTGGCCTAAATACTTACATATGACTCCTAGGATGACCTAAATACCTCTATATGATTATAATAATAATTATAAAACTTATTTAAAAGTTAAATTAGCCACAAGCTGACTACGCAGAATACAATACACGCTATAGGGTTAGGGACATAACACATGATATTGAGGTTAGCTACATATAACAAACAATTAAACTTTAGACTCCAGTCAAGGTTTTTGTTGTGACATTTTCACACATTGCCCCATTGAAAATGGGGACCCCCGCTTTTTGCTTTGTCGCATAGTTGTTTTAGCCTAGTCATCCAGCTTGGCAATAGTTCGAGTCTTTAGCCTTTGCTTATGAAAAAGGATTTGGTTTTGCTAGTCCAAGGTGGAGTGAATCTTAGGAGTCTCAAGCAGTCTAGCATCAATCAGATCTTCCGAGAGGCTAGTTTAGAGATCACTCAACTTTATTACTCAAGTGTTAGATAAGAGTTGTGATCTTCATGAGAGGTGATTCGCAATGCAACCCATAGGTTAAGTCATGAGATAAGTTTTATGAATGATGAGCAACCCTCAAGCAAGGAGAGCGCTTAAAGGACAGGATGAGGAAGAAAGAATCGATCAAAGTGGATGAACAATGAATGTCAAAAAATTGCGAGTGTGGATGAAAATGAATTTTTCCTCGAAGCCAAGGAATCCAGGACTTGGAAGTCTTGAGGTCGAGTAAGAGCTACGTTATCATTTTTATCCGTCAAGCTAGGTGAGAGCTAAAATGGGCGAATCTATCCATGAATTCATGATCAAATGTAAAGATACAAGACTTGAGAGAGCTATTTGCCTTGAGTGCTCAAATTCCTTGACCTCAAGGAATTTGTTGGAGATGCCCATTTTTGCCCTAAGTCCTTGTTTGTTTGATTCTTTTAGGGTTTTAAGTTTCTACATATCGATAAACCCCCTAAAATCCTTAAACCCTAAACCTTGGAGATTTGTTTGTGAGCGCTCTCTTTGTCTTGTTTTAATTCATCGTTGACCTCTTATCCCGAGTTCCTGGTCATCTAAGTTGTCAATTATGTCCCTTAAGTCGTTGCGACCAACCCCTCGTGTTAGGATTGTCAATCTCTTTCTTGGCCTTTATATATTTTCCTCGTGCAGCTTTGTACATGTGTAGGGTCAGGATCCTCACGCTGTTGCGAATTTATCTTCATCATGTATCATGGTCTAACTCTGCAAGGGTGATGGTCAGCAAGTCAGACGAATGATTGGACTTGTGCATCTTTGTTTCCATGAACGGTTTAGATCATCGCGCACCTACGCGATTAAGTCAGCATGCACGGTAGACCTAACTCCATAGCCCCGCAAAGCTAATGTGATAGGATGGCCCACAACCTTGCCACTTCATCTAAACTAGGCCAATCAGAATGTGCCATGTACTAAAAGCAAAAGTAGTGAGCCAATGGACCCCGCGTACAGTATAGCTAAGCCATGATTTTAAAGGATATCCTCATGTCACATCCCATTCAACTAGCCTAACTCAATCATTAAATAATTGCATTAATTGCTTAATATCAAGCAATTAGGAAAGACAATTTGATTGAGTATGATACTACTTAAAGGATAAAATAAGGACGATTATGACGATAATGAATACTTATGTGTTCTATTTTTATAAGCGTGATAGGAACGAACAACATTCTTTCAAGTTGGAGAGGGAGAGTGTAATCATGGAAAAAGGTTCTAGCTGGTGGAGGTAAACTGTTGTGATGGAATCTATGCACCCACACACTTAAAGTCATATAGGTAGGTTGCATGTATGAATAAAATTAAGAACTTTGAGTTTGAATATTAAATATTTATATTAATATATAAATGGCGCCTATATACAATTGTATAAGAAAACAACTTCTTTATATAAATCTAGGCTAATTAATAATCGAGAGAGCTCATACCAGTATTGGTTCATGAGCCAAACTTTGCACAAGAAGGTGCTACTCGGTTGTTA
Source organism: Cryptomeria japonica (assembly GCF_030272615.1). NCBI lineage: Eukaryota > Viridiplantae > Streptophyta > Pinopsida > Cupressales > Cupressaceae > Cryptomeria > Cryptomeria japonica. Next base: position 542,553,409 of record NC_081411.1, read on the forward strand.
TGTAGTAGTATTCTGATATTCCATCAAATAGGCCCGAACTAATGGGAATCACCATGAGAGTGCAAATCACTTTTTTTTTTTGCTTATTTTTATTTATTGTTGAATAAATAACATTAAATTTTAATATTAATACTACTATAATAAAGAGATGATTAATATTAAAATTTATTATTACCTTTACATATTGGTATTGTAAATATGATTACTTTATTTAGAAGTAAGAAAGAAAGAAAATATTAATAATCTAAAGTCATTGTGCATAACAACTTTTCAGTGAAGTATTTATATTAAAATCACAAGGGATAAAATTTCAGAAGAGTTAAAACTCTAGTTATTTCTCCTCCACGTGCCTTGCTGATGCTTTCTCAATTTGAATGCTTGTCTTCGTGGATACATGCTGGAAGGGTTGAGGGAAAATTGTTTTACACCTGCCAGATGCATTTGTTTAAAGGTGGAGGAAAAGAAGAATTTTGGTCTGTGCTGGGGGTTGCAGTTGGAGGTACAGGCCTGAGGAAGAAAAAGAGGCCATATTCCCTTACCCTCCTTGTCTATTCTTGGCTTATAAATGTATGAACCATTGGATACTTCCAAAATGGCAATCCTACTTGGCCTTCCAACATTTCTGTCATAGAAGAAACTCATGTGCATAGCAGGTATTGCAGCTCCCCAATGGGTTTGCATAATTTCATTCTTCTCAGATCTCTTCATGGCAAAATAGGAGAATTGGTTTGATTGTTACATAAATCACTAGACAATGTGAGTAGTACCTCTGGAAGTTGGGGTGCCAATTCAAGATTAGGGGTGCCTCCTTGTGTCAGTGACATTGTCTAGCTTCCAGTAGCTTGCAAAACAATTGAATATTGGAAAGATTGTGGAAATAGGTATAACACATGCCAAATGCATCTACATGTGAGTTCTAAGTCTTTTTCTACAAATTATATTGTGCACTTCCTACAATCTATGAATTCATGTGAGTAATGCTTTGAGTGATTTTGTCAAATAGTTTCAACGCCTGGTCTATGCTTCCACATTTGCTTGGCAGTTAAAATTCATTTATTCATATCCTCCAATCACTACATATTCTTAGGGGCATTCTGTCAGACAGTATTGATCTGGTTGTGTAGAGATTCCAATAGAAAAAATTATCGAAACCATGGCAGTTGACTTAATCCAAAATTCTGCACAAAATGTGTCTTGCAGTCAACAATATCCATGAACAAAAAAAGAGCAGAGCTTGAAAAAAGAAGAATAAGAGAATCACAACAAAATAGATTAAAAGAAATATAAATAAATTGAAACAAAGCAACATGTCTACAACTGCTGCTTCAATCTATCCAAAATAAACAAAAGTAGATCAGAAAAAATATTGGGATTTTAGAGGTATTAGCTGATTCTTGAGCTTTTTCAGCCTCTTAATGAAAATATTGGATGCATGTTAAAATTTGTTTTCAGGCATATGGTGAGCAATGTTTCTAGTGCCTGAAAGATGTTTTTTCCAATGTGAGATAGCTTATGGGTGAAAGCTATGATAAAATATTTATGATAAAGCTTAAAAAAAGAGACCAAAAAGTGTGGCAATCTATTAAGAGCATAAAGGTGAGGAGTTTTATTAAACACTGCAGTAGCTGTTGCACTTTCCATGTATGTTAATTGCTTGATATTGGGGTTGTATGCAAAGCACCAATGGAAACTGTGAACTGTGAACATGGATCATGAACTGTTTGACAATATAGCTCATGAAATATTGATCCAGAGGTAAAGCATATGAGTCATTTGACCAAGTTGCTTGAGGAAAATTGCTAATAGCAGCAGCTTTAAAATAGAGCATGGACATATTATGTGAACTACTTATTAGAATGATTGTTAAAAACTAAATTCTACAACTTGTGTAAATATTATTCCAGTATATTACAGGAGTAATGATAAGTTTAATACAAACTTTACAAACACCTTGTTGAATTAGCACAACTCATATAGTAATAGGTTCAATAAATAGGCCAATGGATTGGATTGATTTTATAAGATAAGGTGATGAGATTTTGGATCCATGGTTGCAAGTGGAACCTGATTAATTAGCTTGAAGATATTAAGGTTCTCCTTTTATCCATTCGCTGTTATGGGAAGAAAAGATAAAACTGCTCATAAGTGGTTGAGGTTATTAAGAAAATGTTTCTGGGTTTTATTCCTTGTTTCCCCTTTCCGAAACATATTAAAGTTTTAAATTTGGTTAAAAGAAGTAAAAGTTATGACCATTTGAACACTGCCCTTTTAGCTGCAATTTGCAAGTTGGTAACTAATAGTGATTTATAGATTGCAATCACACGAGTTTAAGTGATAAGTTATTATCATCTAAAGGTATGATTAGAAATGAGTCAAAATTATTAATGATTACAATCCTTTGGTGGTTATCTTGCATGTATATCGAGTAATAACCTACTAACAATTGGATAATAAGGGGAAGAAGACCCTCTATTTCCTATATCATCTAAAATTGAATGGATATTGCTTGTTGGCTTAACTTTCTTGGAAAATAAAGAGAAGAAATTAATACCCTTGAACATACTTGAGTTAAATTAAGGAGTTGAATGTTGGATACAGGCTTGCCTTCTGAATATTATTTTATCCATTAAGTAGAATGTCAAAGATATCATAATGAGATGCTTGTGATGTTTTTCCTTGTAAGGATATAAAAACATTGACTACTTCCATAAGTGTATTGCTTGAGTTGATTAACTCACTTCCATAACATGTCATAAATGGATGGCATCCCTAGGAATCCATTGCATGAGCATGTTGATATGCTAGCTTGTTAGCAATTTACATAGATAGTTAGATTCCATCATGCATGTTGGCCACAACATTCTAGATCCTTGTGATGGGTCGGGCTTCTCCATTGGAGTAGCACGGGTAAGCTTGATGCTTCGTGGTAGGGTGGATATCACCTTGATGATGCTCTCTCTCTGCTTCAGGCTACAGGAAAGGAACTAGTTGAGGGTTGTAATGCAAGTGATAATATGTCATTTGTCTTGTTTCTTGCTAATTGAGATAAGCGACTCTTACTTGATTGCATATTTTTTTGTCATTTCTACTACTATAGCTGGAATTTTTATGAAAGAGCACAACTGATATAATTAGTTTTGAACTTTTGGTTGTATTTTCTTAGTGGACTTATGTTAATAGTGCTGCTTGTAGATTTATTATCTATGTTGGACAAAAAAAAATTTGTCTGTTTGTTCTTATTTCCAGTCAACATTATGTCCAGTTTATTTCTTAATTTCCATATCTTAGTAAGTGATTGAGGAGTTGTTATACCTCATCTCAGGTAATCAACAGTGCAGACTGTTTGCGCACTTGCACAACTAATGAAATTTGCTCAGAGGAGCTAACTCCACAAGGCCGCAACAAGGAAAAATAGTGGAACTTATGAAATAGTAATCTAATTGGTGATCAACGGACACAATCTGCACACTATTGCACGGCTAGTCAAAGGTGCTCATTGGAACTAAGCCCGTTGTAGCGCTTGACTGGGCCCATGTGATGACGTGTTATGATTTCATTCGCTGCCGACTGAAAAGGGTTTTTAGCTGTTAAGAGCTCAAACATTCAAAATTGATAATTAACGGCTAGTTCGTGCCAACACAGAGAATATGTGCCTGCATTTACTTGATCAAATTGCACCATTATGAGCTGATTTCATGTATAAATCGATTTTTCATAATCCCTACATGCTCATTTATGCTTTTACAATTGCTCTATGCTTTCTTTGCAATTCAAATTTGAAAAATCAGGGTTTATTTTTGTGCTTTGTGAAAGCCATTTCTGCGAACCTGAAGCTTCAATTTCTGCACTCTGCCATCTTGCTCATAGGTTCTTAGCCCTCCCATACTAAAATTGAGCTCTCCAAAATGCTCCTAGGGTAAAATTGATAGTGAATTCTAAAGCCCTAGTGGATTATTTCTTGCTCTCTTAAACCCTAGCCTCAAATTTACAATGGCTGAATCCTCTACTATTCAAGCAAAGAAGAAATTCACTAAGGAAGTTATTCTTCAACTTCCTGGATCATCTGATACTCAGAAGAGAGTGAAGGCTGGTAGCAGGCCAGAGGCTTTTTTAATTGATTTAAATGCAGGGTGTAGAGACCCTATCATTGAACCCTGGGGGTTCCATCTGTGGAGAAGATGCTACAACAAGAAGAAAGATGATATTCCAGTCAGTAATATATGGAATCTAATATTGGGAAGGTTATTTGTTCCTAACGCATTTGTGAACATTAACCTTATGAGGGCCATTGCAGGAAGATATAGAGAAGGGACAAGAGAGATAGATGAACTGGCTAGGGAATTCAAATCCCATGAGAGGCTCTATAGAAGCAGAATAAGCCTAAGCATTTGAGTAGGGATGAAAAGGCCATGACTCCTAGGAATCAACCTCCATATAGTATTGATTTGTTTGCTAGATATTTTAAGTACAAATATTATGCTCTGCATCAGGTGTTTGGTATGGATGTTGAGACCTTTATCCCAAATCGGATGATTGTTTAATATTGTTGTATCTTGATGATCAAGCATGACAGACCAATATCAACAAAATTTTGCTGTAAAATTAATTAGTTCCACCATCAAGTCATCAAACTTGTTTCTAAGGTTCTCAAACATTAAATTTCTAAGAGTAGGTCTTTTCTGAATTTTTAAGTGATTTTTTTGTGATTAATACTGAAGTTGAAAAGAATCGAGTAGATATACGCATTAAACAAACCTCCAATTCTCATATTTATAGTCAATAATGACAAGACAGGAACAGAAGAAGATATGCAATACAGAGATCAAAATAAATATTTGTCTTTGCCTTTTTTTGAGACATGGCATTTTTTCAGAAAAAAAACTGATTATCAGAAACCAAATAAATAAGCATACAAAGAACTAGAGTTGTGACCAGGAAAGGAAACAAGAAACTACCAAATCAATGGCAACAGAAAAACGAGCTTTGCACTGATTCCCAATTAATCCTGCAGTCAAAAGAACCTAAATCAAGGATAAAGCAGTAGTAAACAGTGAATATAATGTATCTAACATATGCATCTCTCAGTAGATAATATTCACCCTTAAATAACCTCTCCATCTTAGGCTGCAAGTTTGAATGCTTTCTAGTCAAAGCAGTTCAAGGAAAAAAAGACTGTTCTAAAGAGACTTGACAATGCTGTACCTCCACCTGATGATATGATAGCAGACATCAAGCCATCCACATTTCCTACATCCCTATAAACAGTAAAGCCTGCATGTGTTACTTGTTCCTGCTGTATCTCAGAGGTCTCTGAATTATGAGGTTTTAAATTATCAAGAACCTTTTTCTTCCATCCAAGTGGATCAGTGAAACAGTCTAATACCTGAAACCTTTGTCACCAGCAGAGAACAGTAAGTGCTATATTATTGACAAAACATTGATGCAAATATCAGTAACTAAATCTTCAAGAAGCAATCAAGTTAATGCTATTTCTAGCAGGCAAGAAGTGAAGTAAGAACCTTTAACAGACATCTATAGCAGTTTATGTAAACAAATCCAATCTCAAAACAAAATTCATAAACGATTTCTGAATTTTCAATCCCAAATATGATTTTTAAATGAACTTCCGACCTGTTGTGATGTTTTCACACATCGTCGCATCGCAAATGGGTACCCCCTACTTTTTAGGTCCTCTTGGTCTTTTGGTCTTTTGGTTTTGGTTCTTTGGGTCTTTTCGCGGCAATCTCCTCGGTCTCTAAAGTTTGCAAATGTTTTGGGGTGAATTTGATCAAGTATGCAAGTCGTTTGAGGGAATTGGCTAAGTAAGAAATTTTTCTCTCTCCAGAGCTCAGAACAAGACAAAATTCCTTAAGCACGAAAAAATGGTCAGTGGTCAGGAAAACCTTCCTTCAGGATGAAGTATGAACTAGAATGCAGAAAATTTCCTTTAGGACAAAAAATTCTCTCTTCAAGAATTTTCTCTCTCCAAGAATTCCAAATGTGCAGGATTCCTACAGGAGCGAATAAATCTGTCAAATTTTTTCCAAGGCAAGAAAATCTTCCAAAATGTCTTTTGTGAGCCCAAAATGGAAAGATTCTTGTAAAGGATGAGTTGGCAACATGCAAAGAGAATATTTCGTATTAATGAAGCACAACCAAGAAAATTATAAATGACGGCGGGGTACATTTGCATGGCGAGAATCTATCAAGTACATGAAGACATAGTGGCGCATTCATTGCTGGAATATTTGACCAAGGTTGTTGAGACATGGACCAGCTAGGACTCGAACCTAGGACCTTCCATAAGCTGTTGGAGTGCTCTACCACTGAGCTACTGGCCCCTCTTGGACCAGTCCATCGTCAGTCCGGGTGTGGCTTATTCCCAACACCAACACCCCCCCTTAAGCCACACCTCTCGTGTGCTTGGGGCTCCTAGCTTGGACCTGGCTCTGATACCATGTTGAGACATGGACCAGCTAGGACTCGAACCTACGACCTTCCATACGTTGCTGGAGTGCTCTACCACTGAGCTACTAGCTGTAAAAGTATTGCAATTTCCAATTTAATGGACAAGTTATATGCAGGATGGTGTATTTTCGTTTTGATATTATGATTATGACACTAATATTGTTATATTTCTTTTACTGCAGGTAAGGAGAATAAACATGTATCGATTTCAATGTCATCTCCTTTAATTTGGATGATGTATAAATAGTAAGATAGCCCCGATCAAGTGGCACCTTGATCGGACATGTCTTTTAGACATGTCCGACCAAGATGTCACTTGGTCATGACTCTTACAACCATCAACCGATCCATAATGATAACTAATCGGTGCTATAAACATACCCGATAATGAATCGGTATCATAGTTAATGGTAACAGATCTATAAGCATACCCGATAATGAATCGGTATCATTGTTAATGGTAACAGATCTATAAGCATACCCGATAATGAATCGGTATCAAAGCAAATGATAATGGATCAATATAAACACACCGATAATGAATCAGTTAAAGTAAACAATAACAATAACTGTTAGCATTATATGCTATCGAGTTAATACCCCGATAGTATATTAATGCCGATTCATATATGAATCGACATTAATATGCTATCGGGTTAATAGCCCGATAGCATTTAGATTGACGCTTAACATAGTTAAGTAGGTCGTCAATCTAATCCATCATCATCCAATATCAATATCATAATTATGATCAATGTTATAGTCTGATAAACATAAAGCATGAATGAGTAAACTAATAACAGAATAGAGGAGATTAATGAGTTAGGAGAGTCTTATCTTGCAAAAGCTACTAATGCATTAACACTAGCCCCTCTTGGACCAGTCCATCGTCGGTCCGGGTGTGGCTTATTTCCAACACCAACAAAGGTGGCGGCTAATTCATGCATGGCAGCTGTCATATTTAATGCAGTGGTGGAGCATCTTTTGCATGTAACCGATTTTGGAAGTGACGGTGCATTCAATGCACATTGGGCGAATTTGAAAGAAATGGTGCATTTAATGCATAGTGAACGCCATTTTTGGCAGGAATGTAATTAATTGATAATGGGCATAGTGGGTCATTTAATGTTTATTCCCACCTTGTTGCTGTTGATGATAGAATAGCTACAGTCAGAATCTATTAGGACCGACAGAGACAAAGTAATTGTCTAATTGGCCTATCGGCCTTAGACAATTACGTATACCAGCTATTAATGAAAACCAATATTAAATGCCTAATTTATTAAACAATATTAAAATCGATATTAGTTAATGTCTATATATATAATCAATATGAAAAACATTAGCAAACGACTGCTGTCAATATGTATAATCGACAATCGATATCTATATTACATTATCGATTTTTATTATCACCATATTGTCTAATTAACAGTGATGTGTGTTATTGCATATAACTGATTATGTTTAAAATTGGTTTAGTTATAAATACCAATTACATTAATGTGTTGGTTTGCCTCCAAAGGTATCATGTCCCTATGTGTAGAGTCACGACCTCGGGTATCCTATATCATACAATGCAATTCCTTTGGGAGGAATATATATAGGATACGATAAGGCGGAGATATAATAAGCAGACAGCGATATATACATGATACGATAAGGTGGAGATATAATCAGCAGCTAGCAATAAATACACTGTTCGTATAGAGAACTATAAGCAATAAAAGGTGGATACATATACAGCAGTCTTTGACATATACACATTTAGTTTGTGATATTTTGCAGTGAATTCGATATACATTCTGCAGATTGGATCTCCATCGTATATAGTTTGAATTGACATCAAGCGGAGATTAAAGTTCAAATAAAATTTAAAATTACCTACCTATTATAATCTGATCAAAACTTAACATGGTATCAAAGCCAGCATAAGAAAAAGATCAGATCAGATTTATATAGGCGAGACTATTCTCTATATATCCTCGAATTCTTCTACTCCCTTCTATACATCAAAATGATGAATGGTGTTAGATTTGAGGATCGACTTGAAGGAGCATTAAACTTTGTATCTTGGAAGTTTAGAGTTATGCTTGCCTTGGGGGAAATTGAATTAGACGAATTCATGAAAGATGCCATACCGGAACCAAAAGAAGAGGATGAGAAGCTTCAATGGAAGATAAAGAACAACAAAGCAATGAAAATGTTGGTTGACTCTGTGAAAGATCATATTGTACCATTTACCTCAAAATTGGAAATGGCCTATGACATGTTCAAATCATTAGAAAGTATGTATGAGATAAATAACACTAGTAGAGCTCTTGCATTAAAGAAACAGCTCCATCATGTAAAAATGATCAAGGGCAAATCTATCACCTCATACTTCATGAGGATAATAGAACTGAGATACCAGCTCTCCACCATTGGTCACACAAATGAAAGTAAAGAGTTAACCATGTTGGCCCTCAATAGTCTTCCTTCTTCTTGGGAATCATTCATTCAAGGGATAAGTGCACGATCTAAACTTCCTAAGTTTGATCAATTGAAGACAGACTGCATTCAAGAAGAGTCAAGATTGGCTACAAGAGGTATTGGTCAAAGCTCCACAAATGAAGATATTCATGTTCTTGCCACACACTCCTCAAAGAAGAAGGGTAAGAAAGGACACTCCAAAAGAAAGAAATATGAGGAATCAAATGGTGCTCCTACGCGCATAAGAAGGAAGGACACTTTAGAAATCCAATGCTTTAGATGTGACAAATATGGTCACTACGCAATGAAATGTCCAACCAGGACTATGCCTCAAGCCTCCATTGCGGATGTTGGTGAGACTATTCCACAAAAGGATTCAAATGGATTCATATTCTCATTTGAAAGAGATAAGTTTTTTTTTTGGTTGAATAGTGTTCATGAATTTAATATGTAGTCTTTTTTTGTTAATTCATGCAATTACATTATGCGTGTTATTTGTGAAACAACTTTATTAGTAGATGTTCGCTTACGACAAGCTGCATTTGGATATCTTGTGTTTTAAATTTCTTCAATTTACTATGAGAAATTTGTCCCTTACATTTAGGACATCTTTAGAATCACAAGTTTGTTTCTTTTCAAGCTATAGAGTTTTGAAATTCTATTTGCCATGAAGAGATTAAAATTCAAGAGGAATATGCAGAGGACTTTAGTGAAGAATCTGAGATTTTGCAATTCCATTTTTTAATAAAACAAATATCTACCTGCAGAGGTGCAACAGTTCACTTGTGAAAGCCATAGAGGCACTTGTGCTAGTAATGATAGCATCTAGGGTTATATTGTGACGTATTCACACATCGTCCCATTGCAAATGGGGACCCCTACTTTTTTGCTTTCTAGGGTTTGCTTTCTAGGTTTTTAGGGTTTTGTCTGTTAGCCTTTGCATTTTCAGTGTCGCCAAGGGGATCACTAGGGTGGCAGGCTCTGCTTGAGCCATGGGGAATCAGCAGGTGCTCCAGGTTAGGGTCATCTTTGAAAGTCTTCCTTAGGACAAAGTTTTGCTCTTGTTGCTAATTGTGTCTTGTTTGAGTTTGAGGAGGTCAATGAAGCTTGGTGAGTGAATATCATCTTTGAAGGTCTGAGTTAAGTCAAATTGGTGAGTGATGAAGTGTGGAATGTCATCCTGATCCTCAAATGTCCTGAAATTTGGCTGTCTGCAATGTCATCCTGATCCTGAAATTTGACTAAGTCTGGAAAATTGAAGAATCCTCCAAAAACTAGATTTTGCATTATAACTCCTGGAGGTCCGAAACCACTCTCAAACATCTTGACAGTATATATGGAATACAACTTAAAGTATAAGAATTCCTTATATCTTTCTTCTTTCTTATACTTAAATGTTATATTCCATATATGATTCCTGACGGAGAGACCAAAATGTCAAATTTCGCTTCTTACCCTTCCAAAGGGTCCAAAGCGAATTTCAATTTCGCTCCTGACCCTTCAGAGGGTCCAGAGCGAATTCCTCTATAGGACATTCTACTTTGATCCAAACTTAGAACTAACTCATTCCCAGGCATTATTGAGGGCAAAACACTTATTTGGAGTGAAGAAATATGAAAATGAAGTCAGGATTTGAGCATAAGGAGGACTTTTGCTCCTGACCCTTCCAAAGGGTCCAGAGCGAAATCCATACAAGACCCTTTTTTCTTCACAAAACCTTGAAGTGAATGCTAACTTCGACTGGAGGATGATCAGGAGAAGCTTAATGAGTTATATCCAAGCCAAAGAAGGGAGGAAAAAAGTGAAAATGAGCCTAGAAGGAAAATTTCGCTCCTAACCCTTCCAAAGGGTCTAGAGCGAAATTCATTTTTTCTCTATTTTGCTCTTTAACTTGACCGAGTTTGGAGCTTCTATGGAATGATTTGGGGGACTTGGATGCATATTTGCCTTGGAGAGAAGGTTTGAAGCAATAAAATGATGAAAATCAACTTGGAAGGAAAATTTCGCTCCTAACCCTTCCAAAGGGTCCAGAGCGAAATCCTCCATTGGACCTTCTTTTTTGCCTTAAGCCCTAGGTTGGCCTTGTCTGGAGCTAGTTTGATGGTGGATTGCCTTGATTAGAGTGGAAGGAAGTTGAATTGATCACATTTGAGGAAGAATTGGATGAATGAAGAGGAAAATTAACCAAGAATGAGGATTTAGCTCCTGACCCTTCCAAAGGGTCCAGAGCGAAAATCCCCATAGCTCTCATTTCCTTCCTAGTTTTTGCCAAGTGTTGGTTTCTAAGGCATGTTGGAAGGTGGATTGATATGTTCTTGCCTTGAGAAGTGGTTGAAAGCATTGAAAGATGAAGATTTTGCCTAATGGATGAATTTCACTCCTGACCCTGTTTTAGTTTTGACTCTTCATCTTTTCAACTCCAATCTTCTCTGCAAGACAAAAATACATCACTCTTTACCCAAGGAACAAGGTTTGTAGTCTAAGCAAGGGAGCAAATGAGGTTTATAAAGAATTTCGCTCTGGACCAAATTCTTTATAAACCTCATTTGCTCCCTTGCTTAGACTACAAACCTTGTTCCTTGGGTAAAGAGTGATGTATTTTTGCCTTGCAGAGAAGATTGGAGTTGAAAAGATGAAGAGTCAAAACTAGAATTTCGCTCCTGACCCTTCCAAAGGGTCCAGAGCGAAATTCTTAAGAGCATCTATTTCCCTTTCAAAACAAGTCAAGTTCTTGGTTTTTATGGCCTGGATAGGAATAGATTGATATGTCCTTGCCCTTTTGAGGTGAATTGAAGTGGAAAAATGATGAAATAAGCTCAAAAACATGGATTTCGCTCCTAACCCTTCCAAAGGGTCCAGAGCGAAATTCCTAAAATCCACCTTTTCCTTTCATTTTTGTGTCAAGCTAAGTGTGGATCAAGGTAGATTGAGCTTGGAAGGACCCCTAGGCATGCCTTGGAATGGATTGTGGCCACCAATGGCCAAGATTTTGAGCTAGGACAAGGATTTCGCTCCTGACCCTTCCAAAGGGTCCAAGGCGAAATCCTAAATGGGTCCTGTCCCTGGCCATGACTTTTTAGCGAAATTCTCCTTTCTAGCTATTTTGAGGGTCAAGTGTTGCATGTATGGGAGAGGGATCCAACAATGAGAGTCCAAGTATAGAGAGTGAAAAGGATAGACCTTGGTGAAGGAAAACAAGCGAGTCATGGATTTCGCTCCTGACCCTTCCAAAGGGTCCAGAGCGAAATTATCAATTTCACCTAATTTGCTCATGATGAAGGTCAAGAGATGGATTCCCAAGCCTTGGTGGAGAGAAGACTAGTGTATGCTTGCCTTGGAAGACATTTTGGAGTGGAGAAGTGATAGAACTTGAGCTTAAACCAGAATTTCGCTCCTGACCCTTCGAGAGGGTCCAAAGCGAAATCCTTAAAGATTCCATGTTGCTCCAATTTTACCTCAAACTTGGTATTGGTTGAGATTAAAGGGATCCTTAGGCATGCATCTAAGCAAGCATGGTCACAAAGTGTGAAGAATTTAGGCCAGGAATGCAAATTTCACTCCTGACCCTTCCAAAGGGTCCAAAGCGAAATTCTTATAGGGCCTGTCCCTGGGGAGAATCTTGAGCAAACTTCATTTTAATGTCTTCTTGTTGATAGTGAGAGAATAGGAAATAGTTAGAGATATAGTCAATAATTAGTAGCTCAATAGTATATAGCATTTTAGAGTAGAGTAGAAAGAGAAGGCAAAGATTGTTGCCAAGACATCGTTGCAAAAGACATGTAAACTTCATTGAAGGAATGGTGAATTCTATGTGTCAATTCTACAATTTGCATGGTCTCTATACTTCTCAAATTTAATTTTATGCTATTAGATGAATGGAAGAAATTTGTATGACCATTGGTGAAATTTGTATATCCATACTACTAGCAGTTTGTTGATTGCAAACTTGCCTTGCATAGTCAACTGGAATCATTCAGCTTAAGCTTAACTTCAATTATCGCTTCTTCATTGATATGCATCAACCTGACGGTGTCCATGCTTGTAGCGGTGATCTAAACATCATACAGCTTTCCTCAGAAGATCGCACTAATCTTGTGGAGATGATCCTAGGATGTCAAAGCAAGACTTAGTTAGAATTTCATCAAAGGTCATTCATTGCTCTTACGTTCTTAGTGTTAGGAATAGATCCGGTTCCAACCCTTATCCGTTTTCCTTATTTCAAAATCAAGGGTCGGTGAAATTCCACGTTCCAGTAATATCCAAAGCAAATCAAACGTTTAGGTCGTCGAAAGTAAGTCCCCTTGTGATTCCAGCAAAATCGCATTGTACCGCAAAGAGCTTATCCACACGTAGAGAACCTACATATCAGAACCTTGGAGTTACTCCAACTGATCCTTCGGCAAGATATTCAGCAGTCGAGAAGCTTTGTTCAAGAGAGGATAACGTACCTTTCGGTATTTTATTATGTGTTTGGTCGTGTACAAAAAACACATCAACAGGTTACAAAGCCAAGATTGAGACAAGAGTGATCTCTCAGTGAGAGGGAGCATATCGAAAGGGGATTTTGTTCTAAATCTCAAGATGATCATATTCCTGCCTAGGGCTTGATCTTATAATAGTAGATCCATGGTGGTTTTGGATCTAGCACTTCCAACCGTAGGAGAATCATACCAGATGATGAGAGTCTCCTAAAGAAAGATATCTTCCATGAGTGGGACAATGTGAGCAGGGGATGCTTCCGTGACAAAGGGAGCAGCTAAGAGGATGTGCTTCTATCGATATCTGAGGATCTTGGTTATATTGGTTCAGAGGGAGTGGACAATGTTAAGATGGTTTCTCTAGTGATAAGTCAAAGGACTATGATTCATGAGATGGAGACCCATTCATGTAGGCTGGAAGGCCTGTATGCTGACTTCTAGGTCATGATATTCCTGGATAGATGAATACTTGGTGAGCTTGGAATACACCAAGAGTGATGAAGACTCCAAGCTTGTATTTCATGAAAGGTCAAAGCATGTGGAGATCAAGTATCACTATGTTAGAGACATGGTGGAAAGGTATGCTATTCACTAATGTATTCTTCTTTTCAAAAGATGTTTTAAAGTGTAAACTCTTGTGATTGCATTTCTCTTTGAGAGAGACTTAAGGTGAAAGCCCTTATCTACACCCTCTGATATAGTTCATGGTGGATGTCATGTGTGTGATGCCATGACAAACATCACGTGAGAGAGTCCGTGATGATTTTCTTGTACTTGTGTGTTTACCCTTTGGATGAGCCATGGTGAATATCATTGATGAACACTTGTAAATCTCACCACTATTGTGAAGTGACGATCTCACAATAATGGTTGATATCACATGAGGTGATATCTATGGATAAACCATAATGGTGGATGTCACGTGAGGTGATATCTATGATATGCCATAATGGTTGATAGCTTGAGAGGTAATATCTATGGATATGCCATAATAGTGGATATCATGTGAGGTGATATCCGTGGACAAGCCATAATGGTGGATATTACATAAGGAGATATCTATCGTGGATATCATGAGAAGTGATATCCATGGATATGTCATAATGCTTGATATCACTATGAGGTGATGTCTTTCTCTTCCACAAATAGTTGTAGCTATTGTGATATATCATCACAAGAGGTGATGCAACTTATAAAAGTTAAGAAGGATTCCTCCCTAGCTAAGAGGGAGTGTTGATGATAGAATAACTACAGTCATAATCTATTAGGACCGACAGAGACAACGTAATTGTCTAATTGGCCTATTGGCCTTAGACAAGTACGTATACCAGCTATTAATGAAAACCGATATTAAATGCCTAATATATTAAACAATATTAAAATCGATATTATTTAATGTCTATTTATATAATCAATATGAAAAAACATTAGCAAATGACTGTTGTCGATATGTATAATCGACTATCGATATCTATATTACATTATCGATCTTTATTATCACCGTATTGTCTAATTATCGGTAATGTGTGTTATTGCACATAACTGATTATGTTTAAAATTGGTTTAGTTATAAATACCGATTACATTAATGTATTGGTTTGCCTCCAAAGGTATCATGTCCCTATGTGTAGAGTCATGACCTCGGGTATCCTATATCATACAATGCAATTCCTTTGGGAGGAATATATATAGGATACGATAAGGCAGAGATATAATAAGCAGACAGCGATATATACATGATACGATAAGGCGGAGATATACTCAGCAGCTAGCAATAAATATACTGTTCGCATAGAGAACTATAAGCAATAAAAGGTGGATACATATACAGAAGTCTTTGACATATACACATTTAGTTTGTGATATTCACTTGCAGTGAATTCGATATACATTCTGTAGGTTGGATCTCCATCGTATATAGTTTGAATTGACATCAAACGGAGATTAAAGTTCAAATAAAATTTAAAATTACCTACCTATATAATCTGATCAAAACTTAAAAGTTGCATCTTGTGTGTGGAATCTTTTGGGTCAAACCCTAATTAGGGTTTTCATGCAATCAAGGTTGAAGGCCCTATATAAAGGGGTGATCCCCTCATTTGTAAAGCAGGAAGATTTGTATGAAATTGTTGCGATAAGTTATTGAGATAATAACCGTGATGCATTGTTCTCTGATGGTGTTCACTTAAGTTGTTTTTCAAAAACTTACATGGTTTCACCTTCCTCACTTAGAGTAGAAGTAGAGTAGTGCTTTGATTTCAATAGAGAATGTAATGGTGTTTGATGAATTTCCACGGTTCATACTTCTTGCATCTTGTTGATTATAAGTTGCAGTGTAAAGTTAGCCTGAGCCACTAAATTTGTGCTAAGTTCAATTGTGAATATTTGTTTGGATTGCGCTGTTTTGGGTATTCAAATGCACTTTCTCGATGTGAAAATCCTTCAACATCCTTGGAAGATTGCACCAATTCTTGTGGAGTTGTAGTTAATCTTGGCAAAACAGAATTTGGTTTATTTGGAATTCGTCCCTTAGAGCACTATCTATTGATATCATTGATATCATTGCCCTTAGGAGTAGATTTCGATCCTTCTAACCCTTTCCCCCTTAATTTCAGTCCATTCCCGTTCAGTTCATTCAAAGCAGAAGCATCACAAAATTGCTATATCCGATGATGAAGTTCCAGCCACAGCAAAGAAGTGAAAGAAGGATCCAAACGTAAGTCCCCTTGGATTACCAACATATCACATCAAGCCAACTAAGTCATGTCCATTGCATAATCGGAACCTTGGAGTCAATTGTTTGAGCTTGTCGCAATCTTAGCATACAATTGAACTTTGATCAAGAGAGAGTAAAGTGACCATTGGAAAACTTTATTCTGTGTTGCGTATGGTCACAAAACGCACGTCAAAACGACCATAAAAGAAAAATAGCTTTAATTTAAATTTTCCACTGTGAAAAAACAACAAAAAGCCATTCTCGTGCCACCAACGTACAAAAACCATATCTCTCAGGCGGGCCACTCCAATAGCAAAGACAAATCAATCTTCAATATATTCTTTGCCGGTCCATCTAGATCACAGAATCTTGCAAAGAAATAAGTAATAAATACTTATTACATTAAGTCCTGCCATGCTTATAAACAAGAAAGCCTCTCTAAAAACAACTCTATCTTTTCTTTATACTTCTCAAGCAATTATTTTGCCTTATTCATTTAAAAGCATGTGATTTGTCAATTTTCTAAGACTTGCACTCCTTTAACTCTAATCAGTTGATATCCTTCCTCAAGTTTCATATACAACTTATCAAAATCATTTGGAATTCTTGTGAGGCCTTACAACCACTAAACCCCCATGACTAAACCAGCCCCTACTAAGGCTTCAACATAAAATTTAGAAATCAATTCATCAGGATCAAGCTACAATTTCAGCCCTTTAATTGTTCCATTTCCAGTCCACCATAGTGGCATTGACCACTGAAGAATGGAAATTCTTGGGGCCTTGGATGTGACCAACTTTGAGTCTGAGTAAGTTATGAGTATTGCCAGAATTAAAAGGGTGACACTGTTCTAATTTCTTCCCTTTGTGTTGCTCTTAATCTGATTAAATCAATATTAACTTTTAAGTGATTCCAAATATGGCAGCAATGGAGACAGTGGGGTTTTCTTGTTGGTTTTCATCCTTCACAACGGTGTTTTACTCCCCCATTTCTGTTGCTCCTCTAATATCATTTCACCTATCTTCTCTTACCTTCATCTACAAACTTGGGGAGTGAAATTTCAAATAAGTGCAAGATGGTTTTGAGTGCAGACAATAGAGCTATGAGAAAGTACATGCATTAGTTGTGATTACATATCAAGGAATTCAATTGTTCCTACAAATGGAAACACTTTGAAAAGTTAAGCAACAATTTGACCAAAACTCAGTTTATAGGGCAAGGAACAATTACAGTAGGCAAATCATGATGTAAAAGACTCCAATAAAGCAATTAAGAAATTAGAGGTTCAAGAAAAAAGTGAATGCATGAAAAGTTGCATTCTAACATAGGAAAGGTTGCATTGAAGAAATTTAAAGCATTTAGAGCTTAGTCAGCTGCTCAAGTTTAACTTGAAAGTAGAAGATTGAATTCGAGATTTTGGCAGGTAATAGTTCTACAATAAAGTCTAAAATGTTGTGGCATGATGGCAGAGGTTCATTCATATGAGAGTGACCTAGGATGAAATCCCCACACCACAATAAAGAATCTATAACCCAAAGGCTATTTCACAGAGGTTGTGGAGCATTCAAACAATATGTTGAGTACTGAAAGTGGGGTATTCAAAAATGTGCAACCCAGGTCCAACTTCATATCACAATATGGAAGCACACAATCTCACCCTCACACAGCAATAAGGTGTTCCACAGTCTCAATGACAAGCCCTTAGTAACTGAAAATTATATCATAATAAAATATGACATGAAGTTCAAGAAAGAGAAATAACTACATTTGGTTAGAATTTAATTTTATTAAAAAACTAACTAAACAAATATGCAGGATGAAGCTGTTAGGCCATTTTTCTATATCACCGACACGGTGAAACTATGATTAAGGTCCAGCTTGTCTGTTTGCAACAGGAGTTTTTCTCTGTAACTTCCAATTTTTAAAATTTACGTACCATGGTCGATCAATGATAACTTTAACTCTTTAAAGTTAGAATCTCTGGCCAGTAAGTTGGGTTACCAACTGGCCACTTAAATCAGTGATTCCCACTTATCTTAATTGGACGCATTGAAGTCGGTCAAAAACCTTACGATTTTATAATATTTCAATTGCAAAACATCAAAGCAAGTGACATGGAATCACGTATGCTTGTTCAGGTGCCAAATATGACAAAAATTAAGAAAAGAGACCCTAGATAATGGAAAAGGTTGGAAACCTTGTCAACCGTCAGCAACCAAAGATTGTCTCAAAACTTTAATATAGGAAAAAAAAGGCGATTTTTCTGAGATCATGTTCCCACAATGAAAACAATAAACAGTGATGTTGTGAAAGCACATGTAAATAAAATTGCACTTGCAAGAGAAAAAACAGCAAGTCTGCTGAAGGCATGAAGAAGATTTGCAAAGAAACTGATGGCTGGGAACCCAAAGTACAAATAAGTCCAGAAATAAATGTTAAAAAAAAGAAATATTAAAGGCGCATAAAGGTTATCCTGGCACTAATAACTAAGAAGACAATATAGAAAAGGGAATAATCAAGTGAGTAATGTTGCGCCAAGTTACTGGCGCTGTGGAAACATGCTTGTATGATCACACCAAAGGGTGGGTTTGAAGCTAAATAAACAGGTCTACACGAGTAAAACCAACCCTGATGAGGGAGATTACCAAGGGGTTCCTTTGAGCTGCAGAAGACAACGATTGCCAAAGTGGTCTTTCACCATGGGATTTTACACCTGTAATTGAGCTGAAGTTACAAGAATGAAATGGTCAAGCAGATATTCTTAGAAGTATGACTGCCAATAGTTGCATACTCTCTTCTCATCTAGGCAGAATTCAACTCTCTCTTGATGGCTCGATTTGTTTAAATCGTTACTAACACAACGCCATTTAGCTCAAAATTCATCATTGAGGGCTGATTGTAAGGTAAATATAAAGACAAAAACCATCGACTAAAGCCCTTCGTTTGAAAATACACTCTTGTGAGACTAAGCTACTAAGAGCGAGGTGAAGAATTAAATAAGAACGGTCAAATATATCACGGAGCACAATTATGCAGATAGGAAATAGTTTAAGGTTAGCTAACGGAAGAGTTTTACTGGATAAATGTATTTTTGTATGCGCCTATCGTCTCTCTTCTGCAAGTATATTACAAGGTAAATTCTTCAGAATCCCTAAGATTTTTCTCATCATACTACAAATTACGAGTTCCCGACATTCAAGAATACTTTCTGGTTCACAAAAAGAAAAAACAGGAAGCCTAAGTGGCTAACCAGCTATTCAGTCCTCTGTCCAGGCCAGCGGATGTCAATAATTTCATGTAGAAATCAGGAGTGCGATTGTAAGCCACCATGACCAGACCCCTGCAAATTATAAACCATGAATTCAGAGTAGAGGACTTGCAAGCAAGAGAATGAAAGGTTTCGGAAAATGAAGGTTTAATAATCATTACTTTGCTTGAGATCGGGAAGAGGTAATGTTGGATGCAAGTGAACGCACGAAGTAGTGAAAAATAGAGGGGCCTGCAATCGAATTTCCATTTGCATCCGATATGAGAAGAACTGGTGCGAGCTCTCCCTCAAGCACGCCGTCTCTGAGTTTTCTGCATGCAGAATCCGCCATTATGGTGAAATGGGATGATTTCTCCAAACCCAAAACCCCTGTAACCAGCTTTTTCTTTTCTATGTATTCCTGATTACCTACCAGATGCTCGCCATATCAGCCTAGTTTTGTTTTTCTTTTAAGAAAATGGCTTAATATATTTATGTATCTATAAATAATATAATTTATATAAAATGGGACTATTTTTTTCATATTATTATTTTTCTATTTATATATATTTTTTCATATCTTATTTCTACTTTATCTATATTTCATTTTCATCTTGATTTTCCTATTTTTTGTTTTATTGTCTAAAAGATATTTGTGTATTGGTTTCATCAAAAAATTTAAATTATAACTCGAAATTGTAATTTTATTATGTGTTGGTAGTAGAACAACAAAATATTACTTGTGTTGTTCTAAAATTTCTCATACTCGTAATTTTGACTTTTAACATTTTAAAATTCAAATTCAATTTTTTGATTAACTCCTATCTATTAGTTTTCTAGTTTAAGACATGTTTGTGTGATTTATTGTTGTTTGGTGGTATTTAAAGACATTCAATACATTCATTTGAATGTCATTCACATTATAAGGAATAATGATTTAGTTTAGTATCCTAAAATGAACCCAGATCTACACATTCATCCTAGAAGCATTTACACAATTGAAAATTGTTGTCCTTTGATCTATTCCCAAAGTGAATTGAGGAATGATCTTGTAGATAAGCTATTAATACTTTAAGATTGCCAAATAAATTAAAGAAACATATATGTGACTTCTATTCAAGAATGAAAAAGATGGGTTTACAAAGAGGAAAGATGAGAATCTATTAATGCCTCTTCTACTTTATAAAATGTACAACTTGTAATTATTTATACAAATGAATCATCAACTATGTTTTGTAGATATGTTAACAAGTATCACGTCCATACGGTGTGCTAACTATGTGGATGGGATGATGACAGTTATAACCTTGTATCCTATCAGTTGTATTGTAAGGACATGAGGCATATGTTCAAATGTGTGTGGTGTCAATTGTAGGATCATGTTATATGGCACAAAGGCTACTAGATTGATGTCGATAACAGAATATCATGTAGATGAAAATGCTTCATGTGACACAAATGACTTGACTGCGCATTGGCATGTGTAGTTATGTATAGTGTCATGTCTGCATTTTCAATGACACAACTCCAAAATAAATTGTTTGGTTATTTCTCTTTAGGGGCCATAGAACTTTTATTTTTTTTTAAATTAGGGTTGTGACATTGTTCACAAGTGTCAAAATATGGGCATGGCATACAGGGCCACAATATTCATGTGACCAATAATGTGTGATGACATGCAAGAACTATACAAAAAGGCATGAGTATAGTGTTGTTCATAGGTGTGTGAGTATTGTGTTGCCATCAAGTGACACTTTGTGTGCAAATGATACTACTAAACCGGGTGCATGAGGTTGAGCATAGATAATTTGTCTCAATCGAAAGAGAAATGGTCCTCATGTGTCAACAATGAGGAGATGAAGTTGTCCTCATGGTTATTGTAGAATGTACCTATAAACATCTAAAATAGTCCTTTGATTAAATAAATATTTATTATTTATTTAATTATTTTATCCTAATGTCTTCTATTAATTAAATAAATATTTTTTATTTGTTTATTTAATTCATTAGCCTTAAATACTATTAATTAAATAAATACTTTAAATTTATTTAATTAATTCACTAAGCCTCTTCTTTCTAATCTAAATAAATATTTATTATTTATTTAATCACATTCTCTCTTTTCCAAATTAAATAAATATTTTATTTATTTAATTTATGTGGTCCTTCTATTAATTAAATAAATAGTTTTAAGTATTTATTTAATTAATTAATTTACTTTTTTCTTCTTATCCACATGACAACACATCTTTCTAAATACCTACTCCTCAATCCTATCTCTTCATTCATCATTTAACATCTTAATCCTAACCCTCCATTTTTAGGATGTTCGTTATACAAGATCCTTCGTCCTCTCCTATTCCATATAACATACTTGGAGCATACTTACATTCTATTGAAATTATCCTAGCATACACCATATTTGCATCATAAATATACATCATCACAACCACATCCATTCTTCCTTGAGCTCTTGTGCAAGTGCAAAACAAATCTGAGAGCAACCATATCAAATACAAGATCATGGAGGATAAGAGAACAATGGAGACAAGCCTACTTTGTGTGTGAATGGTATAATCTTTGTTTTTTAATTATTATTTGCATGCATGGTAGTTCTTTATTGATGTTGTGTTGAATTAATTTGTAGATCTAGGGTTTAGTGGTTGGATATTTAGGGTTGACAAATAGGATTCAAATTTGACATAAACATTTTGGGATGCTTGGTGGGACTCTTGTCCATTATTTCTAACATTGTTGCTTGAGTATTAGGCATTTTTATATTTTGTAGGTCGTATTTTTTTACAATTTCATATTTATTGTGTGCACAAACATTTTTAGCATGTATTTGGTCTTCCTTTTCATGTATACAACCAATCCTGCCATGTATCTAATTATTAGGGTTTTTTTGCATAATTGAGAGTTTTCTATTTTAGTACATTTGTGGTTCATATTTTTGCTTCTATAGTTGTTATTAATGCGTCTCTAGTAGTCTAGGATACATGTTTGGTTAATTAGGATTTTTTTTAATATAGTTCTATTTTGTTGTGTATATGGTTCACATAGCCTCGTTTGTGGTTGTTCCTAATGCCTCTCTGGTAGATAGTGTTGTGTCTCTAGTTTTTATGGGGTTTTATTTTTGTAGGGTGACAATCAATTTTATCCATGTTTCTAGGAGGTATAACAATGTCTCTAGTTTCTGCCATTTCATCTATTGCATTTTCAAATTTGGCATTCATTTGGCTAACCCTTGTTGGTACTAACGAAGTGGTGCAACTTGTCCATTAGTTGTAGAAGGCCCCTCTCTTGGAATATTACTAATCATTTCTTACAGGATCTAAAGGGGTTATTTTTGAAACTGCTAATTCATTCTTTACATGGGTAGCTAGTTGAGTGTTTGTAATTTCTTAGATTAACTCACATTTGGATTCGGTGCTCTAGAAAGAACTCTTGTTTGTCATGTGTTGTGCACGTGCACACTTTGTGTTTAGTACCCTAAGGTGTTGTGAAAGTATCCTATCCTCTCACCTTTGTGGACCTTGGGTGTAAGAGAAATCATGATATCTTATTTTTCTTTTTGTAGAGAGCCTACCTTTAGAGAAGTGATCACTCAATGGGGAATGACTCAAAGGGATTTTTCCTTTGGCCCGCTATATAAATGGTAAAGGTGAAAAATAGACTTGGAGGTGTAGGTCAGTAGTGTCAATTTGGGGGTGGACTAAGAGTCACACGGGGTTGACTAAAGCCTTGAGTGGCTTGCTATCGATATCCCCACATTCAAGTCTCCCAAATAGTGAGTAGAAACCTTATTTTAGAGGCCCACCTTTTTTATTGAGATTGTTGGTGTCTTGCTCAGTGCAATGGTGCAGCATCACACCATGAAGTTACTCACCATATTTCTCCCTTGAGTTGAGATGAAAATCCCCTACTTTGCATAAGCTATACGTAACTTTTCAGGGAGAGGGTGATTGAGTCATCCTTACAGTCTTGGAGGCCCCTACCTATCCTTCTCTCGCAAAGGAAAGACTGCAAAGCACTCCTTAAGATGTTGTACATTTGATTTGAAGGAGATTCCAAGTGTGGGCCTCAATTTTGTTGTCATTGGCCTTGACCTTAGGCATAGGAAGTGTTTGGCATGTCTTCTTTTGTGATAAGACCAATGGAAATTTGGGCTTTGAAGAGCCTAGGCCATACCCTTATTATTATAATCACATCAACAACCATTGTATCTTCTTGTTTGCATTGTTTTCTTGCCACAATAATCACCAAACATTTAAATTTGATCACTTTTGATACATGGAACAAACTTAGACAAACATTAGGCAAACATTTCACTAGAACCATGTATATAAATTATATTACCATGCGTTTGGCACTTTTCCATGCATATCCGAGCATTTTTGTTGTGTGTCTGGCACCTATAATCATGTTTGTGTTTTTGAAACTACATGTCTAAGGCATATTCTTGCATATCTAAACTATATTATTGCATGCCCGGCACTTTTC
Source organism: Cryptomeria japonica (assembly GCF_030272615.1). NCBI lineage: Eukaryota > Viridiplantae > Streptophyta > Pinopsida > Cupressales > Cupressaceae > Cryptomeria > Cryptomeria japonica. The sequence continues at coordinate 542,577,293 of NC_081411.1, forward strand.
GATGCGTATCTGAGACATTCATGCCATGTGCCTAGTAGTTTATCTTGCATATTTGGTTAAAAAATTCATGAGCTTCCTAGAAGAATCCCTAGGATTCTCGGTTAGTCATCATCAATTTCACCATAGTTGCCTTTTCATTTTCACTCCTTTCAGACTTTCATCCATAAACCTAATCTTACAGAATTCAAACAAGTTGCCTTGTTTGTCCTTACTATATTGCATCAACCTTGATATCACTAAGTGGTCTCTTACTTAGATCTATCATCTTTCATGGTAGGATATTGTATTGGTTGGCAAAATTAAGGTTTCACTAATTAAGATAATAAAACCACTAGTTATGTTATTAAAAGGACCAAAACATTAAAAGAGGGTTAAGTCCAATAGATCTAGCCACATTTCAATTTTAAAAATGGCTAAAATGCTTAATAGATTTACTTGTTTGTTTGTCACCCCCTTTTAGTTGAAATTGGATTTAAATTGTATGATTTAGGATGAAGCAATAGATAATTGGAGTGAAACAATAATGACAAACTATGAGTAGGCAGGAGAAGAGGATCAGAACTTGTTCCTGAAAGTTCAGGTTGAATTGTCAAGATCAGGATGGTGGCTCGCCCCAATCCTTTAACTCTAAGATAGGTAAGTTGGATCTATTTCAAATTAGGGAGATGCATTGGATCGACTTTCAGAAGCTTGGACAAAATTTTTGGGATCAGGATGGTAGGTCACCCTAGTCCTTCACTTTTCGCTCCCTCGAAATTTGAACTTGCTATTGGAATCTTTGGTTACAACTCTTGAGTTTATCCCTTGCACACAGAAAGAAAGGAAAAGGGTTATGGATAGGGGTTTTCCTTAGGTCAAACACTAGTTTAGGAATTAACGTTGAATTGAATGATGTAAATACTGAAGTAAATGTTGTAAGATATACCTCAAATCTGTAATGGTAGATAAGAAGATTGATGATGCAATGCTCTTAAGATATGATCACAGATGTTGGGTGTAATAACATGACAAAGACACAAACATGGATGACCTAATCAAACACACATGCTTACATGAAAATTAATGTAACTTTTCTCCATGATTCTTGAAGGATATGGTGGGATGAAATGTTGCCTTGAATGCTTAAGAGTGCTTGAAAATGGATGTGTGAATGCTATGGATGGAAAGTGGATGTCAAAATGAATTGAAAGGATGTCTTTATATAGGGTTCCCTAGGTAAATTACTAATTAGATCAACATCCAATGGTCACATTAGAGCATGAGGACCAAAATCCATCAGGGAGGGGGAGAGCCCACCCAAATTTGAATTGGGTCTTGTTTAAGGGGGACCAGGGCGATGGGGTGCCCTAGTTCGGACCAAGGAACCACCACAGCCTAATCCTCCAAAAATAGGACCAACCAATCAGCCAATAGGGGAGGACAACTCCGAGATGGGGCCCAATCAGTGGTGTCAATAGGTGATATCAGGTTTGGAGTAAAAAGGGGCCAAAATGGGCCTAGGGGAATGAGGATAGGACACACTAAAGTAGGAGCACAAATATGAGGTATGAATTATACTGGTTACAATTTACGACACTATATTTAGCCCCCACTTTAATATGAATATGAGCTTATTCAAATACTCATGGTAAAAGTAGAAAGATAAGGAAGAGAGAGGTGAGAAACTAGGATTGAGATCACAAAGAGATAAGAGATCGCTAATTTTGAGGAACCAAGCCCCTAATATTAAGATCTTAACCCATCCAATCACATTCAATGACATAGAAAACAAGACAAAGACAAAAAAGCCAAAGAAAGATGAAATACAATTAACACAAGAGGGTTAGTACTAAAAACAAAAAACCTCCATGACAACTAGTCGAAGAGATCTCGATAGTCAAATGTCTCAGCCACAAATATCATTCTTAGAATGATATTACAAGAACACGAGTGGTGACATGAAAATAGAAAGAGCATGCATCAAGTGATGAACCATGATCCAACAAGTAGCAAAGCTATGAGCTCATGGAGAGGAGAAAGGAGAGAACATGGATGCTTGTGTTATGCTAGGTGATCCATGAGAAGAAGAACAAGAGAGATTGTGGAATCCATAGGCTAGCAAGCTATGTTATGCTAGGTGATCCACAAGAACATGAATACTCATGGGACAACAAGTTGTGTTATGTTGTGTGATTCATGTAGAGAAGGAGAGTCAAAATAGTCAAGCAAGTTGTGTTATTCTAGTTCCACTCATCTCAAAAATGTTGCACAAGGAGGGTTGAACAGTCTAGCAAGATGTGTTATGATAGTCAACCTACCTTAAAGAAGTCGAAAAAGGAAGAGTTGGAAGGTCTAGCAAGTTGCATTATGCTAGTCAACTCACCCTGCTACATATGTCGCCATCTGGTTTCAAGAGTTAAACATCTCGTCTAAGAGTTAGGCCTAGTTTTGAGAATGCAACAACCTATATAAAACTTACAATTAAAAAAAAAATTGTTTGGTTTTGGGAACATCTCATTTAAGAGTTAGGTCTAGTTTCGAGCATGTATGGCTTGTATAAGACATACAAAAAGGATTGTGTCTGGTTTTGGGGATGAAATTTCTCGTCTAAGAGTTAGGTCTGGTTTTGAGAATGCAACGATCCGTATAAGACATACAAAATGAAAAATATGGTACAAGGAGGGCGTGATGTATGCCCCTCGCCTCCAAGATGTTAACATAGCAATGTGTTGATGTCTTAAGGAAACTAGAAACAAGGATACACAAAGAGGGGCAAATGTAGACACCTAAAAATGTCTCATTAATCACACACTAATTATTCGTCTTATTAATTAAGTAGTTCTTTAATTATTTAATTAAGTTAATTAATTCTTCTTACTAATTCAAATCATCGCTTTCTACATTACTAATCATTCAATTTCTATTTATTAATCAATTCATCATTAATCTCTTTTTTCAAATATTAATTAAATATTAATTATTTAATTAATTACGATTTATTCTTTAATTAAATAATCTTTATTATTTAATCAATCCTATTTCTAATGATTGAATAATTTCATTTAAATTATTTAATTAATTAACTTACTCCTCCAATTCCCCAAATTCCAATTTCAACTAATTCCATCTAATTTCATTTTCTCAAATTCACATTTCACCAAATCTGAATTTCAATAAATTTCAGCAAATCTCATGTGCATTTCATCATTCAAAAATGTAAATTCAAATAAAAATAAAAATGAAATGAATTTCAATTCAATCTCCTACAACACATGTTGAAAATCATAACTAATTCATCAAATCGATTAACTAATCAGTTAACTCTCCAATCTCCCCTTTTCACTCCAAATCACCTTTTCTGACTAATCAATCAAATAGGTCATCTCTCCAATCAATTCAATCTTCTAGTCAATTAATTGAGTCAACTATCCAATCAATCTTGTTAACAGATCAATCAATTCACTTAACTGATCAATCAAAATCAGTTATCTATCAATTAGAACTTCAGTTCCAAATCTCACCCCATCTCACCTAAAAATCTATAAATTGAACCTCATTTCCCAATTTCAATCTAGAATCACTATCTTCAAAGTAATTGTGTCTATCATATGCAAGAATCCTAGTGCAACACCTGAGAGCCACCTATCACACAATTTGGAGAAGAGCAATGGAAGCCTATTTGGATCAATTGAGGGAGTTTCATTTTATTATTATTTGATATTCAATTAGTTCGATATTATTTCATTGTAATTTAGGAGTTAATTCAATTGGATTTAGATTTTTGATTCACTCTTTTAAATTTGATTATTTTATGATTAATTTTACCCCTGAAAACAATAGTGAACCCAATGTGAAACTTACAAATTTCTAGCCTTCTAGGATGTCTTTTTCATGATTTGCAGGTTCTATACAAATGCTAGAAAAAGTGCTACACATTTGTCTACACAAAAATTCGCAAATGTTCATAATAGTTTGCATGTGCTCACATAGTAGTTCACATCTGTTCACGCAGAAATTCACATTTGTCTAAACTTATTTGCATTTGCAGGGGTCATTCAAATTTTCAATTTTGATTGCCATTTCTATTTCTAATCCATTTGTGCTACTAACCCAATAATCTTTTTGAATTCTGGAAAATTTATATTTTGTGCATAAAATGTGTCTAACCCCATGGTAGGAAAGGTAAGATTCAAGATTTCAAGTGCCAGGAAGAGAACTGAAGATAGAAGACAATAAAGAGCTCAGCGATGGCTAAAAAGAGCAAAGAAAAGATTCCAAGATCTTGAAGAATTGGCTACCTTATCCCGATACTATCATATTGTGCAAAAATACCTAGAAAGATTTGATGTATTTGATGACATTGAGGTCATGCGCAACATGATAATGGATCAAACCCGTGTCATTTAAAAACTTCTATTTTGTCTTTTTCTTTCTATGTTTAACTAGTTCACACCTATTCAGACATCAATTTGCATCTGTGCAAACAAAAATTTGCATTTGTGCAAACATAAATTCGCATCTGTCTTGACAAAAACTCCACATGTCCTAATTTTGCACAAGTCCTCACCACATACTTAGGAATTAAGGTCAACTATTCACATCCAAATAGTATTTGCAAAATCAACATTTATATCTCTCATAGGGTAGAATCAATCTTGCACACTTCAATAGGTTGCCACCAAATCCATCATCCCAATTCTTGCATTATCATCATTTGCATCAGTCGTAGTCTATCACCCTTAGAAATCTTAAGAGCATTTCACTTGCATGGGTCTACTAGGGGATGGAGAATTTCCATTTAAGCGACCAAACCTTGGACCAGATAATGATCAATTAGAAATAATTGATGTTTTAGACAATATTGCTTGGGAATTAAGAATTGACCTCCCACAATATGAAGAGATTGAGGTTGTCTTAGATAATGAAGTTCATAAGTCAGTCTGAATCCAAAGGCAAGCTGAATAAGAAATCTAGAAACAAAGAGAACAAGAAATTGTTCGACAACTTGCCAGACTTACCATCAAAGAACAAATCCCTCAGTAGTAGAGAGTCCTCATTGTAGTTTAAGTTTGCATATATAATCTCATAGTCAATTGATCAAAGTCTTGCATATCAGTTGTCCAAGTCCCTCATTTTCCTTTTAGGTGCATCATAGAGAATCAAGATCACTTTGAAGTTACATTCATGTCATTAACACGATCTCAAAAGGCAAAACACCAAATGGATCAAAATAGTGACCCCTATTACAATCTTGCTTAGAATATGAGTCCACATACAAGCTCAAATTCACAACCAAGAGGGGGAGCTACTTTACCTACAAACACAAATAAACTACCCACAATTGAGGAGCTACAGGTCAGATTAACACAAGAAGAAATTGAGGCTACTCAACAAGACCCTCAAGTACTAACAATCCTCAAAGCTCTCATCAATAACAACAAAGATAGGTATCTCTCTCTTTTGATCCAAAATGGAGCAAAGTTACCCCTGAATGTTAGATCTAGTGCATACTGACTTATGTGGTCCTACAAGAGTGAGAAGCATGCAAGGTGACAAATATTTCATGTTGCTAATCGATTACTATTCTAGGATGATGTGGGTTACCTTTCTAAGGGAGAAATCAAAAGCATTGGAGAAATTCAAAATATTCAAAGCTAGAGTGGAGACTAAGACATGATCGAGGCTGAAATGTCTGAGATCTGACAAAGGAGGAGAATTTAAATCGGGAGAGTTTAATACGTTTTGTGAGAGAAATAGAATCAGAAGACAATTATATGCTCCTCGAACCCCTCAGCAGAATGGAATTGTTGAAAGGAAGAACATAACTATCTTGGATGCTCCCAGGACTATGCTGATTGAAGGAAATGTTGCCCAAAACTTTTGGAGGGAAGTTATTAGCACTATTGTTTACACATTCAATCGGGTGCATATTAAAGGTGATTCTGGTAAGACTCCTTATGAGTTATGGTTTGGTCACGTTCCTACAGTTAGATATTTCAGAGTTTTTGGAAGTAAACGTTATATCAAGAGAGATGAGGATATAGGAAAGTTTCATGCAAGATGTGACAAAGGAATCTTCTTGGGATATTCTACTAACAACAAGGCCTACCAGTGTTACAATAAGAGACTGAAGAAGATAGTGGAGAGTGCAAATATGAAGGTGGATGAATGTCTTGGAAAGTATATCAGAGCATGCAGTTATGAAGTTGATGATGAAGATGTTGTTCCTAAGCCTATGCAGACTAAGATCTTGAAGCAGAATGATCCAGTGGAGACAGGTAATCCAGATATTGTTGTTGTCGATGAAGAAGTGCAAGGGCCTGAGAATTGGAATAATCAAAAGACTCCGAGGTATGTAAGATTGAATCATTCAGAAAATTAGATTATTGGTGATAAGAATAAAGGTGTGATGACTAGGAGAAGGATTGTTGTTGAAGAGATATGCTTAATTTCAAAGAATGAGCCCAAAGATGTTGCAGAAGCATGTAAAGATGAAAATTGGATAAAAGCAATGGAAGAAGAGTTGAATTAGATTGAGAAGAACAACACTTGGGTGCTTGTTACAAGACCTAAAGATAAGAATGTAATTGGTACTAAATGGGTGTTCTGGAATAAACTGAATGAAGCTGGTGAAGTTGTCAAAAACAAGGCAAGATTGGTATGTAAAGGGTGTTCTCAAATGGAAGGAATTGACTATGAGGAGACTTTTTCTCCAATGGCTAGAATTGAAGTTGTTAGATTGGTGCTTACAAGAAATTCAAGGTATATCAGATGGATGTCAATTCAACCTTTTTGAATGGTGATCTTGAAGAGGAAGTCTACATTGAGCAACCAAATGGATTTTCTTTATCAGATAAAGGAGATATGGTATGCAAATTGAAGAAAGCACTGTATGGGCTTAAGCAAGCCCCTAGAGCATGGTATGCTAGATTAGACAAATACTTGACGAAGTTGGGATTTTGTAAATGTACTGTTGATAGTAATTTATACTTTAAGATTGAGAATGATAATAGTTTGATTGTTGAAGTCTTTGTTGATGATATCATTTTTGGAGGAGATGATGATTTGTATGAAGTTTGTTGATGATATGTAAAAGGAATTTGAGATTTCTATGATAGGTGAAATGAAATTCTTCTTAGGATTGCAAATTACTCAGACCAATAAAGGTATTTTCATTTCTCAATCTAAGTATGTGAAGGAATTGTTGAAGAAGTTTGGGTTAGCTAATTCTAAACCTGTTGGAACTCCTATGGTGACTGGATGCAAATTGTCTAAGAATGACGAATCTCATAAAGTTAATCAGACTTTGTATAGATCTATGGTTGGTGGATTGTTGTACTTAACTCAGACTAGATCAGATATTATGCATGTTGTTTGTCTTTGTGCTAGATTTCAAGTTGATCATAAAGAGACTCATGTTATTGTTGTAAAGAGGATTTTCAGATATTAAGGGAACTGTTGACTATGGTTTATGGTATCCGAAGAATGATGATTTCCTACTATGTGCCTAAACTGATGTTGATTGGGCAGGTGATGTTGATTACCGAACAAACACTATCAGTGGAGCTTTGTTTTTAGGAAAGAATTTGATTTCATGGTCCAGTGAGAAGCAAGATGTTGTATCTCTATCTATTGTTGAAGCTAAATACATTATTGCTGCTAGCAACTATAATCGGGTAGTTTGGATGAAGTAGATGTTGAAGGATATTAGAGTGATGCATATTGTTATTTATTGTGATAATTCAAGTGCTATCAATGTTTCCAAGAATCCGATACTACATTCTAAAACAAAGCATGTATCAATTAAGTATCATTTATTGAGGGAGAAGGTCAGTGATGAAGAAGTCAGATTGGAATATGTATCTACAAAGGATCAGATTACAGATATTTTCACTAAGCCTTTTCCTGCAGATACATTAATCTATTTGAGAGACAATTTAGGGGTCTATGCTCCTCTTGACGAGAGCTAGATGCATGGAGTTGCATCAATCCGGTGGATTTCAAAGTCTTATATATTTATCCGGGTTGATGAGTTGGTGCTGCTACTCAGCCAAAGTAGTCAGTATGTGTTCACTTGCAAGTTTATCCTAAGGGGGAGAAATTTTCCTTCTTGAAGGATGAGTTTTGGGGAGAGAAGTATGATCTGTATTTTGTCTTTGGCATTGTTGTCAAAGGGGGAGAGAGGCATGTGAAAAACCTGCTCTATCTTTGAAGCTTTGTTTGCGTGATCTTAGGGGGAGTTTGTTGGGGATTATTGGTGTTGATTCATTCCTTTGCATTGAGTGTTTTTCATATTCATATGTTTCCATCAATGCCAAAGGGGGAGATCGTTGGATATTGTTGCTGCTAGATATGTTGTTGTCATTGATGTCAACATATTTATGTGTTCTGGTGTTGCAGAGAGTTGTTTGGTGTTTTGGTGATTGCATTGAGTTGACCTGGTTGGTTTATTTGTTTGGGATGATGAATCAACTAGAGATATCTTATTCCTTATTGATTCCATGAAGCTGTGTGGTGATCTAGTCGAGTTATGGATTCTGGTATGAAGATTGTTCTTTTGTGTTCAGTGGTTGGTTGAGTTTAGTATTTGATCCATTGTGCTCCAGTATGATTATATATTTGGTTACGGATTTGGGAGAATGTTTTGGATGTTCATGGGTATCTTTATTTCAAATGGTTCATGATTTGGGGCTCCATAAGTTATCTTTCTAGTCTAAATTGTTGTTCTTGAGTATTCTTGAGAGTTAGCATGTTGATCAATGAAGATTTGAATAAGTGGTGTTGGTGTAGGTATTGAGGATGATTCTAATGTGCTTGTTGGTGTTTCTAGATTGCGTCCTATTTGTTTTGTCGGTCCGTATTGATCCTTGTGCACGGTATTGACGATTTTGTTGATTCGGTGATATTCTTTGTGTTATGTGATATTTCCGATGGTGTAACATGTTGTGGTTGATCTTGGCAAGATTTTTGATGGTGATGCATGTTTGGAAAGTTGATTTAGGTCCATGCTATGTCATCTATGATCCTATATTAGTCTGGTGATTAATTTATGTATCGTGTGATGTAATTTTGTAATTAAGGGTTGAGGGTTTGGCTGACCTTGTAGTCAAGGTTGATGAATTATATAAATAGGTGTTAGATTCATGTAATTTGGGTGTCTATGTGATGTCTACATTATTAGAGAGTGGTGTATGTGCACATAAGCAAATTTATCTTTTGGTGTGGTGTATTGAGTAGAGATTATTGTAGAGCAGACAAATGAGCTGAACGAGAACTGTCATCAAGTATTAGTAGATGTTATTTTTATAGTTCATGTAATATGGATTGTAGTCTGATCATTATTGTAAGGTATTGAACCTTCCTTGAGGGTTGGAGCCTTTTGGGTCATTATATCTTGAGCAATGAGCTCTAGGCAGTGTGCCTGAATGCATGTGCATTCCCCATTGTAATATTTACACATACTATTGTAGAGTATCATCTTATTGTGGGTAGGTTCCCACAGTTGTTTTTCCCTTCATCGGGTTTTCTACGTCAAAAATCTTGGTGTTATGTGTGATGGTGTTATTGTCCTTATCTTTATTCTTGCTGCAATTGACCAAATATGAGATTGTGCTTAATTGGTTTAATCCGGTGAAAACTAATTCACCCTCTCAATTTTCCTTCATTGTTGTTGCCAACAATAGGGCGAGGAGAAACATAATAAGGTGAATAGAGTGCTAAGGCACTGCCTCTTCACCAAGAAAAAATGCAAGATTAGTTGTAACAGTTATGTGAGCTCGATCATATTGGTCTTGAAAAAATTCTTTAAAAGCTTTACAATTTCCAAGAGAATGAGAATAACAATGATGAAAAAGATCATCAACTTCTTTGTTCTTTTTATTATATTTAGTGAAAGGAGATACAACATGCTTATCATACTTCAATCTTCAAAAGATTCTTGTAGCTAATTTTTCTGGATTGTCAACATGGCTAGAACTTGTCTCTAGAAATGTAGGACAAGGTTTTCTAGTTGAAGGAGAAGGATTGTTTTCTTGAGGCAAAAAAATTGGTAAAGAAGAAGGAGGATTACTTGATGTAGAAGCATGTTTGGCTAGGTGATAATTTCTCTGTCTTGCAAAATACTCCTTAAGAATTTGAACCTTATGAACATCCTCCATAGATGTTTGAGAATTGGGATATCCTAGGCCTTCTTTAAAAAATTGTGTCTGAGAGTCTATAGGGATCTTAATTCCTTGTTCATGTTTTCCAAGTCCTTGTCCTTTATAGCATTGTTTTGAAATAATGTTATATCCCACTTCATAAGATGTTCTTAATTGAGAAGGAGGAAGGTTTTTTATTTTGAATTTCTTTGATATTTGTAGTGTAAGCACACATAGAAGGGTCAAAGGGAGAATTATATGAAGAATAAATATCCTTTGTAGGGATAATATCCTTTCTATCATCATTATTCATGTCCTCTTTGATTGGTTGAGAAGAAAGGTCCTTATTATCTAAGGCTTCATCTTTACTTAATGTTATGTTAGGAGAAAGATCATGAATAAAATGCAGAACATCATCTTCCCTACAAATATGTTGACAATTAAGATAAGCTCTAGGAGAATAAGGAGGATCTAGAGAGATTGATGCACCCATAATTTGGCCTTGTTGACCTTGCACTAGAGTATGTGTATGAAAAGAAGATGGTGTCATGTTGCTCTTCAATGCTTGCTCTCCATTAGTGAAATAATTGATAGGAGTATTTACTCATTATTCACTCTCATGAGAAACCCTAAGAGAGGCATAAGTATTGACCTTTTTAATATTATCTCTTGGATTATCATTGTCTACAAAATCTTTTATGTGATCTATATACGCAATGCATTTTATTAAGATCGTCATCATCAAACAACATACAACATGAATAAAAGCTTTGAGAGATGGTTTGCAAGTAGGAAATATTTTAGAAATTCTAATGATGCCATATTGAAGAGTACTATGAATGAAAAGAAGTAATGTAAAGTGAAAGAAACCATTATCCAACACACAATTTTGGTAAATGTAACTAAGAAGCAATGTAATCACATGTGAAATAGCAAACCAATTAGATTTAGTAAATTCTGTTATGAAAAACCCCCAATTCATATTTGAAGACACAATTGAAAGATTATGCAACCCACAAGTCAATTTTAGAAGAATAAATTAGGGCTTTTTATGAATTAACCTCTAAATTTATGTAATTCAATTGTATGAGTGTAAATATCAATGTTAAAGTGCATACAAATCAAATATGAGACCACAAATCAGAAATTGGTATTAAAGAAGTTGGGTTCACCAAAATGTGTTGGTTGGTAAAATTAGGGTTTCACTAATTAAGATAATAAAACCACTAATATTACTAAGGGAACAAACATTAAAAGAGGGGTAAATCCAATAAATCTAGCCACAATTCAATTCGAAAAAAGGGTTGAAATCTGATTAGATATACTTGTTTTTTTGCCACCCTCTTTTAGTTAAAATTGGATTTGAATCGTATGATTTAGGATGAAGCAATGGATAATTGGAGTGAAATAGTAATAATAAAATATCAGACAGAGCCACAAATTGAGATTTGGGCAAGAGAAGAGGATCATAACTTGTTCCTAAAAGTTTAGTTTGAATTGTTGAAACCAAGATGGAGGTCACCTTGGTCCTTTAACTCTAAGATAGGTAAGTGGGATCTTTTCCAGATTAGGGAGACAAATTGGATCCATTGTTGGAAGCTTGGGCAGAATTCTCAGGATTGAGATGGTAGGTCACCCTAGTCCTCTACTTTCCACTCAATTGAAATCTAAACCCATTCATCATCATCAACTATACCAGAACCTCTGATTATGGCTCTTGATTCAATACCCTACACACAGAAAGAAAGGAAAAGGGTTATGGATAGGGGTTTTCCTTAGGTCAAACACTAGTTTAGGAATTAACGTTGAATTGAATGATGTAAATACTGAAGTAAATGTTGTAAGATATACCTCAAATCTGTAATGGTAGATAAGAAGATTGATGATGCAATTATCTTTAGATATGATCACAAGTGTTCGATATAATAACATGACAAAGACATGAACATGGATGACCTAATCAAACACACATGCTTGCATGAAAGTTGATGTAACTTTTCTCCATGATACTTGAAGGATATGGTGGGATGAAATGTTGCCTCGAATGCTTGAGAGTGCTTAATAATAATAAACACATGAATGCCATGGATGGATAGTGGATGTCAAAATGAATTGATATGATGTATTTATATAGTGTTCCCTGGGTAAATTATCGATTAGGCCAACCTCCAACGATCACATTGAAGCACGGGACCAAATTCCACCAGGGAGGGGGAGAGCCTTCCCAAATTCAAATTGGGTCCTATTTAAGGGGCTCCAAGGTGATGGGGTGCTCTTGTTTGGACCAGGGTGCTACCATACCTTGGTCCTCCAAAAATAGGACCAAAAAATTAGCTAATGGAGGAGGAAAACTCCAAGATGGGGCCCAATCAGCAGTGTCAATAGGTGAAATCAAGTTTGGAGTAAAAAGGGGCCAAAAAAAGCCTAGAGGGAATGAGAATAAGACACGCTAAAGTAGGAGCACAAATATGAGGTTTGAATTGTATCAATTACAATTTATGATTCTTCATATACCATCTCAATCTCTTGGGTTCAGTCAGCTTACCTTTGGAATTTATCATCTCCTAAGAAGCCATACCTTGCTTGAGTTATCGATTTGTGGCTATCAATCATAGTTACAATCTTGTCATCATTTAAGTCTCATATTAGGAATTTGCAAGACAAATTTTGACCTTTTGTCATCACATTACCTTATTCTAGTCTCCACCATCCTCCTTGTCACTTTGTCACTTCATTCTTTCCATCAAACCTTTCCTTTGTATGGTTGAAACTAGAGATTAAAGACTTAGAAGAGAATACCAAGAAACTCAAGAGTCTCATAATACAAATACCTTTTCTTTCAACGAGGAAGAGTTCTACAACACTAGGTTCATTCAAAACCAAGGCTATAATAGTGGTTCAGAGGATGATTCACCAACCCCAGGACAAATTCAAGATTTTATGGCTGATTCTAAATGCCATAAGAAGTTTGATGCTATATTGCACCAAGATCCTCAATGCTTCTTTCTTATGCTAGCTTAAAGTGGCATCAAATTACCTCATGATTTTAATGTGTTTACACTTAAGGGGGCTAAACAAGATGATGCTACCACTAGTAGACATGGATTCAAATATTTCCCCATGCTTGAGTGACCCTCATCTCTTTTTTAAATACCAACCATTTCCACAAGATACCCATATGCATACCCAACAAGACCAAAGTGGACCTCATTTTAATACCCTTCGCCTACATGGTAAAAAAAGTAATCATTTACATACCAATAGTCAACCTCATGGTGAAAATAATGGTCATGCCTCTACCAATCAACATGGCCTATCCAAAGAGCAAAACCATAATTGTGCTTTCAATACCAACCATACTCATGATTATAATACCAACCAAAACCACCAACAATATCATACTTATGTCCCTCCCCCATGTGGTCATCACAATAATTATATTCCTCTTGATGATCAACACAACGACTATGTTCCCCCACCTAGTGGCTAACATCATGCTTATATCCTTCCTCTCAGTGGTCATTACAATCATTACATTCCTCTTACAATCATTACATTCCTCCTCCTCCTGTACCCAATGGCTTAGGCATAGGGATGACTCAAAGGGACATGGCATAATCCAATGAGGATTTGTAACAACAAATACAAGAATTACAACAACAATTGGTTAGCATGTGAATAGGCACTCCTATCAAGAATTACACACTTTAGGATATATGTCCATATCCTTTTGATAGATTTATGCCCATGCCACTTTTTCCTCCCAATTTTGATGTGCTTAAATTTGACAAGTACAAGAGAAAAGGTGATCCTAAGGAGCATATTAGAGAGTTATTTATTGTTTGTATAGAGGTGTCTCATGATGATTCTTATCTTGTGCACCTCTTTCCACATAGCCTTGGTGGACAAGCTATCAAATGGTTTTCACAATTTTCTCTCAGGGTTAGATCTTGGGGTGAGTTGGTCGAGAAATTCATGACACACTTCTATACTATTGAGTATGAGGTCTCCATGACAACCTTACATAACACCAAATGACATAATGGAGAATCATTTTCATCCTTCTTGCAAAGATACATAAGTTTGGCTAGTTGTTTCTCTTGTCATGTTCCACAAAAATAAAAGGTTGAGATGTTCACACAAAACCCGAATCGTGAGATTGGATTTGAGCTTCGTAAACTATGTTTGACCATATTTTAATAGGTCATTGAAAAGACCCTCATTAAGAAAGTTACCATTAAAATCTACAAAGATAACATGGATGACCCTAATTCAGGTAATAAGGGAAAACATCGCTTTTGGAACAAGAAAAAGAACACCATTAATGATGGGGTTGTGAATGCAAACATGGTTAAAATGAATCATCCTTTGATAAGCTTTCTAGGAGCTAGTGTATCAAATAATCAAGTTAATACCCAAAGGGTAACAAAGCCCATGTCGCAAAGAAAGTTTACACCTTTGGGAAAACCCATTGAGTTAGCATTGCAAAAGCTTGTCATTAATAAGCTCATCACAATTCCAGAATCTAAACTATTTGAACCTAGAGTCAAGCCTTCATGGTGGAGTGGCAATAAGTATTGTGAGTATCATTATAACAAAGGGAATAAGACTAGCTACCATAAGCTTAAGAAACCCATTAAAGTTCTCATTGAGAGTGGTGCAATTGAAGTTGAAGGTCATTCATCCAAAAAAGAACATGTGTTGTTTAAGGATCCCTTGCCTAAAAATGATAAAGGAAAAGTTCCCAAGATCACCTCTGATGCCAATACCAATTATGCCAATGTCTCCTATGAGTACACTATTAACTATATTTATGATATGGACCATCATATTTCTATCATAACTATAAAAAATAAAGCCCCTAAATGCAATGTAACAATCTAACAAGGTAAAGTGACCTTGCAAGGTACCATGTCCAAACCTACTTCCTCACCCAACCAATATTACCTTGTTGAGAAACTTGGCAAAACACTTGCTCATATATCCATTCTATAGCTATTACACATATCTCCTTCACATAAGGCTATCCTAGACAAAGCATTGCTAGAATTTTTTGTACCTATTGACTTACATGTGGATCAATTTCAAGCCATGGTGGGACCCCTCTCTTCACCTCATCACCTTACATTAATTGAACAAGATTATACGTCTCCCCACCAACCTTACAACACATCTCTCCACATTAAATATTTCATCCATAGACATCGAATAAAGTGAGTCTTGATAGATGGATGAGCGGATCTAAACATTTGTACCTTGAAGTTAGTTCCTGCATTAGGATTATCTAAAGGGGTTGTAGATTCAAAGAAAAAGATAACAATCAAAGCCTACGATGATGAAGAGAACTCATCCAAAGGAACAATCACCTTACCAATCAGAGTTGGACCAGTAGTACAAGATGTGGTTTGCAAAGTCTTAGACCTTGATATCACTTATAACATTCTTTTGGGGCATCCTTGGATCCATTCTATGTGAGCAGTTCCTTCTACATAGCACCAATGCATTAAGTTTCCACATAAAAACATAAAAGTTACCATTCTTGTTGATCCAAATCCATATCTCTATTGCAATAATATTCTTCCTAAGCCCAAAGCTATTGGGAAATGTATTGTTAGTGTTCACATAATGTGAGTTGTTAACACAACTCACATAGCTATTTGTGATTATTTGTTGAGGTTTGTTTGTTTGTTGAGTTATTAGATCAACTCTAATTATTAGTGAGTTGTTCCTATAATGTAAGAACTAAAACTCCTGTAAGTATGTAATCCATTAAACAAATGAAAGTATTATTTTGGTTTTGATTATTCTAGCTTCTATCTTTGCCATATTTCATATATGGTGTCAGAGCATATGCAGATCCCTTGCCTATTACTTTGTGATCTTTTTCCATTGTGAGCACTCCAATATTTGGTTTTGTTACGAGGATCCAAAGCTGCATGTGAATATTGAAGTCTATCTTCATCGAAGGATTTCATTCTCGGGCAGGTGGCACATTCTTTGGATGTTCATTTTATTGCAAAAGCCAACAATAATTGGAAGGAGATCTCTTGTCATCACTCTTTCGATTCTCCCATTCAGATGGCAATGCTCTTGTCACAGGTAGCTTAGATTTGCAGTCTACATCATTATCATACATTGGAAGATCCATTTGTTGATTGACTGATTCATATCTTGATAGTCAATTGATAGCGAAAGCATGATGGGCGGATTTCCTATGTGGTTAACGAGGCTTGGTGGTTTTCATTCTGTGTTATTGGATCCTCTCCATATTTTAGACATGATTGACTGTTTTCATTGCATTTTCGGTAGATAAAACACCATCCAATAATGAGCGCCTTGAAAAAATTCTTTCAAAGCATTTTGAAACTTGAGAAGCCAATTGCTGCAGTTAAT
>NC_081411.1:542598803-542616303 GCF_030272615.1 Cryptomeria japonica
TGGAAAATTATTAAATTTAGTTCCGATTCATAACAATATGTTTTCTTTCTGTATTGGTGAGATGAGAGCGTTGTACTCAGAGAAAGAAACTATCTCACTCATAAAGTCACAAGTAAATAAATTATTGTATCAATATTTACATGACCAAGCGCTAATCCATGATTTGCATAAATCATCTAATTTACTTAATAAATTGAACTCTATTATTCATAGTAATATAGATTTTTTCTCGATTGAAAATATTGATAAAACTCTTTTAATAAGCCCACAAATTGTCAATTTTCTATCCTTTTTTAAATAGTTCAGATTCAGAAGAAAACACCTGTAACCATATATATATATATATATATATACATATATATACAATATGTATGTATATATATGTATGTACATATATACATACATATACATACATATATACATGTATATATATACATACATATTATATATATGTATATATACATATATGTATTATGTATATATATATATATATATATATATATATATATATACATATGTATATGTACATATATACATATACATATGTATATGTAAATATATGTCCATACATATACATATACATATGTATACATAGACATGTATATGTATGTATACATATGTATATGTATATGAATATATATACATATGTATATGTATATGTATGTACATACATATACATATACATATGTATACCTATACATGTACATATACATGTCTATGTATACATATGTATATGTATATGTATGTACATATATGTACACATACATTATACATATATATGTCATATACATACATATACATATACATGTCTATGTATACATATGTATGTGTACATAAATGTACATACATATACATATACATATATGTATATGTATACATATGTAGATATATGTACACATACATATATGTACACATACATATGTACGTACATATATGTATGTACATATATCTACATATGTACATACATATATCTATACATACATACATCTATATATACATATGTATATGTGTGTGTGTGTGTGTGTATATGTACATGTACATGTATATGTATATATATATATATACGTACGTATATATATATATATACATATGTATATATGTATGTATATATACACATATATATACGTATGTATATATGTATATATATGTATATACGTACATATATACATATATATACATATATACATACGTATATATATGTGTATATATACATACATATATACATATGTATATATATATATATACGTACGTATATATATATATATACATATACATGTACATGTACATATACACACACACACACACACACATATATATATACATGCATATGTATATGTATATATGTATATAGACATATACATATATTCATATATGTATGTATATGTATATAGACATATACATATATTCATATATGTATGTATATGTATATAGACATATACATATATTCATATATGTATGTATATATATGTAGTGCCCCGCCAGGAACCCTATAGGGAAACAACACATCTAGGCAACTAAAAGGTGAAATAATTTTTTTTTAAAAGGATTACGGAAGTCTAACACATGCTATCCTAAAGGGTTACCAATGAAGATTACTTTGAAATTAAACAACTACAAAAGGTTAATCCAATTATCCATCTAATTAGGAAATTCAGTTGCAATTAATAAAACCATTCTTATAAAACTGAATTCCATATTGAAGGATGTAAAGTGTTACAATACATTTATTTTCAATGATTCATTTACACATAAGAAGAAAGATAACTGAAATAACATACATTCCAATGAATTAAGATTACAATATTCAATAATTACATGGCTTCCAATAATACAAATGAAATACATAGGTTACAATGCCAAGGTTACATAGTTTACTAATACAATGACCACATGGTCTCAATGATACAATAATCTCAAACAAGAGCTGATACAAGAGTCACAAACCAAGAAATGCTAGCAAAGTCGATCCTCGCATGAAGGTATGAACATAGATATCCGATGGGAAATGGCACTACCACCCGACCATGTGATCCCAAAGTGGAACCACCCCACCGTGCTGGGAGATAGCAGAAGACCCTCAAACAAGCAAAAAAAGACAAGCACAACAATATATCATGACTCCACAAACCCATGCAACTCAACTCACATACACTAGTGACCCTAAGGAGAGAGTGTCATCGCATGGCTTAAGGTGGTTACCCTAGGTCCCGACCCCCATCCTGGGTTATCTTGGTAACCTCTCCCGAACCCCCGACTCCATCTAAGCATCATGCGGACCCTATCAATCCCTTCATGATGACAAGGTGGTAGGTTTGCCATTCCGGGCCTTCTCACCACATCCTGAGCCTATACAAGCACTCAACCATGTGCGTGACATATTATCTTAGTTTAATGTTTCAGCTACCCACCCCCTAATCAATTATTAGGTTATCACTTTTTAACTGACTTTCGAGGGGTTATCCTACCATCCACTTTGGGCGTGACCCCCGCTCGAAAGCCACTCTCTCTTATAGGACACTAACAGGAATGGTCTCTCTACGAGAACTCTATGGCGAAACTGATAGCCATATCTAATCCTGACAAATTTACAGGTGAAGGAAACACAAATCATAAACCTAGGATTGACCATTTGGAACAAGACACATAATGGCTCACGTCAACAGGGTTACACAACAACACCTAACCAAGGGGTGTAAACAACCTTTACAACATGACAACACCTCAAAAATTAGATTTACAACGAAATATGCTTTTACCAGAAAATACCATTTATTCTAAAGATCCTATAACATGCAATCTTTTTAAAATAGTTAAAGCATTAAATACTTGCAATTAAAGATATTCTAGAGAAAAAAGAAAATACAACTATATTAATAAAATAAATTCAATGTTGTCATTTGTCCAATAAGGCTAAATTAAATCACATTAAAATTAACCTTCTAATCTTATGTTCAAGACTAATTTACAAATACCCCCAATTAAATGATTTCAATAACATAAATTAAATTTCCAAATTAAAAAAAAATATAATAATATAATATAATTGCATGAATATATATTCTTCGAATATAAACCATATAATTATATCATATTTAAAATATATATAATAGAATGAAGATTTAAATTTTCCAATAACATAAATTTTAGTATTCCAAATTAACATATTAAACTGAAGAAAAGCATTCCAAATTAACATATTAAACTGAAGAAAATAAACTATATATATTTTTAAACACAAACAAAGAAATAAGAAAACCGAATTTATAAATTACAGAAGGCATGCAGCCTGAAAACCCATAATTACTGGAGGTACGCAAAAACACAGGGGGCGAGTTAATCTTTTTGCCTTGACAGCTTATGTTAACTGCTACCTTATGGTAGCATTGCTACCGCCGATAGTACTGCTACCGACTCCCCCTAATTCCATTATTTATTTATTTATTTTTAAAAAAATTAATTTTAATTTACACAGAGATTAAAATTTCTAAATAATTTTTTTTTTTTAACAAAGATTTTAAAATCTCTACCTCTCCACTTTGAAACAACAGAGCCAACACACAGTATAAAAATAATTTTAAAAGGAGTAAAACTAAATTTACACAAATTAATTACTGGTAAATAACTCATAAAACAACCAAACTCTATGACAAAATAGAGAAGGCAAAACCCCATTTTTTTTAACAAAATTTTCCTCCATAAGCCCATTTTTTCTATTAACCCAATTTCTAATGATTTTCCTCAACCAGGAAGAACACAAAATCGCATAACACACAAAGAGAATTTATTTGGAGCAAAGGAGGGTAAATCTGACAAAATTTTGTCAGTATAACCCCTATAATTTCACCATATCAAAGCTAAATAGTTACAAAGAAAGGAAATAATTAAAGCATATAACCATATACAAAATCAAGACAAATGGAAGACACAACCATAGTCTATAAATTTTTCTTTTGCACATACACACCAGAAAACTACAGAGAAAGGAGAAATACTTGAGCTAATATATAAAAGAAATAAATAACTAGGCAGAAGCTATCCAACCTTGGAAAGCTTTCCTGGAGATTTTGAGGAAGAGCTCCTGCGATCAGATATCCACGCCAATCCTCACTTCTCCAACATGCATCCAAGAAGATTTTGATTTTTTTTTTTTTTTTTTATTTCCAACAACTTCTTGCCTCCTTCCCATGAACTCCAAAAATAATTTTTAAAAATATATTTAACCTAAACCTTTTTAGGTTGAAATTATTTTCCTCTCCAAAATATAATATTCCATTCTAAAAACTAAAAGATTTTATTTTATTTCCTAATCCCCACAAAAAGTAAATGAAAATGCAATTTCCCAAAAATCATTACTTTCCTTTTTTTTTTTCTTTTCTCATTCCCATTTAATTAACTTTCTAAAAAAAATAACTAAGGAAAGTAAATTTACTTGGTTTTATTTATTTCTAATTTATTTTTGAAATCTAGAGAACAACAAATATATTTAATTTTATTTATTTTCCCACTAAGGTTTAAATAAAATTATATTTCTACAATCATGAAATTTGCAAACTAATAAAGGAAAATTTATTTTTAAAATCTAGAGAATAATAAATGCAACTAATTTATTTTCTACTAAATTTAAATAAAATTATTTCTAATATAACGCAATTTGTAACTAAATTTAATCACTTCACTTAATTAATTAAATTCAAAATCACTAAAGCATTATAATTCATAACTTAAATATGCTAACTATAAAGTGATGCCACAAACTCAATTAATTAATCCAATCTACTAGGGCATGCAAACCAAAAAGACCTAAGCAAGGACTCTGAAAAAGTCAAACAAACCGACTCGACGACCGAACAAAACCAAAAAGGGACGTCTGATTGACGACACTCACAAGAGTGTAGCCGAGGTACAATTAGGGTCAACCACTATCTCCTTCACTCCCATTAGACAAGTAAGACATGCTCAGACCTATGGAACCAGGTGGAGATGATACCCTGTACCTACCTGGTACTTGTACCTGCAATGATCTGCATCATCGAACCACATATGCATATATACAAATATAGAATACATGACACACACACCGATGAAGGAGAATCACGATGTTCCCTATCTCACCAGAGTGAGTGAAGGAAAATCATCCCCTCGCATCCAATACACTCACAGACACGCAACATATAATTACACATTGCATAGATAAAGTAAAGTGTCAGTACCTAACACTAATCCATAAAATACCACAAATCACAAGTACTGAAATACTATAAATAAATTATGCATCTCATATCCAGATAAAGTATGAAATAATGTCATATAAGTCTGAATAACACATAATGGTAATGTATCCACTGAAAGTAACAATAGTAAAATATGAGTCTAATAAGTTCAACCAAGGAGGGGTACTACATTCTCTCCCCAAAACTAGGCTTACTCTTGGAAGCCTAAAATAGATAAGAATAGAGCTCTCTCATCTTCGCTGCATCCTCCCAAGTCACCGAGGTCTCATCATTTGGGTCCCATAGGACCCTTACCTGGTCAATGGTACGACCCCTGAGGGTCAAATCCTGAGGCTGAAGAATGCACACAGGCTCCATGGAAAGCTGCCCGTCCTCGACTTGCAAAGAGTTCCAATCAAGAACATGTGTCACATCAGGATGATAAGGTCGAAGAACTGAAACATGAAAGACATCGTGGATGTGGGATAGACTTGGTGGCAAGGCAAGATGATAGGCAACAAGTCCTATCCTCTCAAGGATCTCAAAAGGGCCAACAAAACAAGGTGCCAACTTAGAACCCTTTCCATAATGGATCAGACTCTTCCGCAGACGCACTCTTAAGAACACATGATCGCCAATAGAAAACTGACGATCTACCCTATGAGCATCTGCATACTTCTTTAGCCTATCCTGTGCATCTACAAAATGCTCATAAATCCTCTCAACCTGCTGCTCCATCTCTCAAAGAATATCCAGTCCTATAAGCACCCTGTCCTCTAGTCGATCCCAACTCAAAGGAGTACGACAAGGATGACCATACAATGCCTGGAAGGGGGACATACCTATGGAGCTATGATATCCATTGTTATAAGCAAAATCCACTAGATAAATATAATCCTCCTAGTGTGATCCTTGGTCTATAACATACATGTGAAGCATGTCCTCCAAAACCCGATTCACTCGCTTGGTTTGACCATCTGTCTCTGGGTGATAAGCTGAACTAAAGTTCAAATGAGTCCCCAAAGCATGCTGAAGTGAGGTCCACAATGTTGAGGTAAAGATAGGATCTCTATCAGAGATGATCCACCTCAGAATCCCATGCAATCTTACCACATCTTCCAAGAAGACTCATGCCACCACTGCTATTGTATAAGAAGTTCGAATAGGAACAAAGTGAGCAACCTTTGTCAATCCATCGACAATGACCATGATGGCATCATGATGACACGAAGAGATAGGCAACCCAACAATAAAATCCATGGAAATGATATCCCATTTCCAATCCGGTACCAAATTAGGCTGTAAAATCCCTATCGGGTGCTGATGCTCTGCCTTCACCCGCTGACACTCTAAACACTTCGACACAAAATTAGCAATGTCGTGTTTCATACCAGCCCAATGATAAATCTGTCTAAGATCTGCATGCATCTTCTTAACACCTAGATGTGTTGAATAAGGTGCACAATGGGCCTCAGTCATGATCAAAATGCAAAGACCCTCTAAAGGAGGTACATAGATCCATCCAAGGTGACGAAGAAGTCCATCTGCCTCAAGGTTATATCTAGAAAATCTACCCTCTAAAGGCCTTTCAGACTCTATCATGGCTCTAACATCTTGATACTAAGAATCTTGAGGAAGAACTCCAAGAATTCTCCCTCTCAAGTCTACTCCAAGGGACAATGCTGAAACTTCATGCCGCCTACAACTCAAAGCGTCTGCCACCACGTTCTCTTTCCCTTGAATATAATGAACCTCAAAATCATACTCAGAGGAATTCCATCCATCTCTGCTATTGAGCATTCAAGTTTGGTTGCGTGAAGATATAGTGCAAACTGTGGTGATCACTATGCAGCTCAAATTGATGCCCTAACAGGAAATGCCGCCATCTAACCAAAGCATGCACTACAGCTGCCAACTCCAAATCATGAACTAGATAGTTCAACTCGTGGTTCTTGAGTTTGTGAGACTCATAGGCAACCAAACGTCCATCCTGCATAAGCACTACACCCATACCTTCTAAAGAGGCATCGATGCATACCATAAAATCTCTAGATGGATCAGGAACTGCCAAAATCAGAGCACTGACAAGGAATGAGTTCCTTCAAGGTACGAAAAGATGACTCACATTGCTCTGACCACACAAACTTCTTCCCTTTCCTCTGAAGAGAAGTAATCGAGTGTCCTATCTAGGAAAAGCCCTGAACAAAGCGACGGTAATATCTGGCCAAACCCATAAAACTCTGAACTTCTGAAATATTGGTTAGTGCTAGCCAATCAACAATGGCTTGGCTCTTTGAAGGATCCATGAATACACCCTCTCCCGAAACCACATGACCAAGATAGTTCACCTTTGACTACAAGAAGTCACACTTTGCCAAGCTGGCATAAAGCTGATTTTCTCTCAAGCACTGTAACACCTAATGCAAGTGACCCTCATGATCTTCCACAAATCTAAAATAAATCAGAATGTCATCCAAGAACACAAGGACAAAATGATCAAGGTAGGTGCGAAAAACCCCATTCATGAGGCTCATGAAAACTGAAGGCGCGTTCGTCAACCCAAATGACACCACTGTGAACTCATAGTGTCTATAACGAGTATGAAACACCATCTTATGAATATCTGCATCCTGAATGTGCAACTGATGGTACCCATATTTTAGATCAATCTTAGAGAACACCTTGGCTCCCTTTACCTAATTGAAGAGATCATCTATATGAGGAAATGGATATCGATTCTGGATGGTTACCTTATTCAACTGTAGCTAATCAATGCATAATCGAACAGAACCATCCTTCTTCTTAACGAAGATAACAGGTGCACCCCAAGGGGAAACACTAGGATGAATGAACCCCTTGGCCAACAATTATTCTATCTGCAACTTCAATTCACTCAACTCTTGAGTATTAATCCAATATGGAGCTCTCGAAATAGGTTTTGCACCAGGAACCAAGTCAATGAGAAAGTCTATGTCTCGCTTTGGAGGCATACCAGGAATATCCAATGGAAGCACATTAGCATACTCTTGAAGAATAGGGTGACCATCAAGAGTGATTTCTCAACTCTCCTTTTCATCCACATCCTCAAGAGTAACTGCAAAAAGCTGACACCCTCTACACATGCACTGCTTAAGTTGCATAGCGGAAATCATACGTAGGGATATCGGTCTCTGAACTCCAACAATCCCCACTTCCCTGCCAAGGTCATCTAAACACTCCACTGTCTTCTTGCGGCAGTCTACACGAGCACTATGAGATGAAAGCCAATCTATCCCCAACATAACTCCATAAGAACCCAAAGGAATGACCCGAAGGTCAACTAAGGTAACTACGGTTCCTAGGTCCAACTCACAACTGGGAATAAAGACATCTATAGAAACATGCATAGCTGTAGCCAACTCTACTTGCCACCTATCCGCCTGCTTAGTAGACGTGAGTCCGCACTGCTCCACAATGGACAAAGAAATGAAATAATCCGAAGCACCATAATCAAAGAGTATAGAGATAGGAATTCCACACAACACACCTGCTGCCTCAATAACTGTACCCTGATGATCAGCCTGGCGGTCATCAACCACTGCAAACACTCTATGGGATCTACCTGCATCCCCTACTATAGGCTCTGATGTGATTGGCCTCTGACTACCTTTTTGGTGAGAACACTGAGGGCACTGTGCGGCTATGTGACTAAATTGCCCACAAGAGAAGCAAGCTCCCCTACCTGGTCCTCTACTTCCCATCGGCCCACTGGACTACTGGAAGCTTCCCCTGTTAGGGGCATGAGATGCACTCTGTGAGGACTGCCCTGAAGGACCCTATTTGCTTCTCTGCCAGTTCCTACTCTTCCTATACTAAGAATTGCCACCCTCCTGGCCCTGGAACTGTTTCGGTCTCGGCGGCTGATGTTGTTGCTGCTGTCCACCCTTAGCGGGTACCTGAGGACTCCTAAATGGTACAGCTGGCTGGGATTGGTTCCCATGAACTTTGGGCCCACTAAAAGGTGCACTACCAATCTGCACCCCTGACTGACCACCATGTGCACGACTAAGGTTCTGCTCTACCAACCTGGCTTTCACAACGGCTACCCCAACTGAAGTTGGCTCAAACACTCTCACTCCTCCACTGATGTGGTCATTTAGACCCCTCAAGAAGTGGTGAACAAGCATTGCCTCATCATTACCAATTCTGACATACTGTTTAAGCTCATAGAACCTGTGCTCAAACTGGTCTACTGACATACCATACTGATGCAAAGCGTAGAACTCGTATGCTCGAGTCTGCCTCCACTGGGGTGAGAGAAATCGTGCTCTGAATCTCTTCAGAAATATTTCCCATGATATGGTGTTAATGCATACACCGATCTTCTCCTCCTCTAATCTCCACCAGATCGAAGCAAAAATATCAAGACACATAATAGCACATCTCACCTTGGTGTTGCTATTGTATGGGAACATAGCGAAACATCAGTCCAGGCAAATAAGCTAGGTCTCTGCCTCGAGACCGGTACCCTTACCATCAAAGAAGGGAGGGTTGGACCTCATCAAGTCCTTTGTGTGACCCAAGGAAGCTGGATCTCGGTTAGTTGCGATCTCCCTCCTCCTGGGTGATCTCTCTCTCTCTCTCTCTCTCCTCTAGAACCTACTGATGCGACTCCTCAACCTGAGCATGAATAGGCTGATCAACCTCAGGCCTGGGGCCTAACTTGGCCAGAACCTCCCGAAACATTTGTCTCAGCTCTTCCCTTTCGGGAACCTGCTCTCCTACATGCTATGAATCCCGATGAACAAACTATTCTAGCTCGACACTCACATGAGTGGGTGGTGGTTAAGGACTATGATGGTTAGAACCACAACCCCGTCCTCCACCTCTGCCTCTATTGCAACCACCTGTACGACCACCTCCCTTGGCTTTCCTAGCCATGACCTAGCACTACAAAAGAGAAAATGGTTCAGATCTACGACAAGGATAAAACAAGGGAAACAACAAACATTAAGACCTAGGCAAAAAGGTCAAGCTGAATGGTCTCACTACAAACCTAGAGTACCTAGTGTTGAAACTTTAGCTCTGATACCAAATGTAGTGCCCCGCCAAGAACCCTATAGGGAAACAACACATCTAGGCAACTATACGGTGAAATAATTTTTTTTAAAAAAGGATTAAGTGCATTAAGTATAATATTGCATGTTTATTAACACAACAAAAGTCTAACACATGCTATCCTAAAGGGTTACCAATGAAGATTACTTCAAAATTAAACAAATACAAAAGGTTAATCCAATTATCCATCTAATTAGGAAATTTAATTGCAATTAATAAAACCATTCTTATAAAACTGAATTCCATATTGAAGGATGTAAAGTGTTACAATACATTTATTTTCAATGATCCATTTACACATAAGAAGAAAGATAACTGAAATAACATACATTCCAATGAATTAAGATTACAATATTCAATAATTACATGGCTTCCAATAATACAAATGAAATACATAGGTTACAATGCCAAGGTTACATAGTTTACTGATACAATGACCACATGGTCTCAATGATACAATAATCTCGAACAAGAGTTGATATAAGAGTCACAAACCAAGAAACGCTAGCGAAGACGATCCTCGCATGAAGGTATGAACACAGATATCCGATGGGAAATGACACTACCACCCGACCATGTGATCCCAAAGTGGAACCACCCCACCCTACTGGGAGATAGCAGAAGACCCTCAAGCAAGCAAAAAAAGACAAGCACAACAGTATAACATGACTCCGCAAACCCATGTGACTCAACTCACATACACTAGTGACCCTAAGGAGAGAGTGTCATCGCATGGCTTAAGGTGGTTACCCTAGGTAGGCCTCCATAGGTCCCGACCCCCATCCTGGGTTATCCTGGTAACCTCTCCCAAACCCCCGGCTCCATCTAAGCATCATGCAGACCTTACCAATCCCTTTGTGATGACAAGGTGGTAGGTTTGCCATTTCGGGCCTTCTCACCACATCTTGAGCCTTTACAAGCACTCAACCATGTGCGCGACACATTATCTTAGTTTAATATTTTAGCTACCCACCCCCTAATCAATTATTAGGTTATCACTTTTTAACTAACTTTCGAGGGGTTATCCTGCCATCCACTTTGGGAGCAGCCCCCACTCGAAAGCCACTCTCTCTCATAGGACACTAACAGGAATGGTCTCTCTACGAGAACTCTATGGCAAAACTGATAGCCATATCTAATCCTGATAGATTTATAGGTGAAGGAAACACAAATCATAAACCCAGGATTGACCATTTGGAACAAGACACATAATGGCTCACATCAACGGGATTACACAACAACACCTGACCAAGGGGTATAAACAACCTTTACAACATGACAACAACTCAAAAATCAGATTTACAATGAAATATGCTTTTACCAGAAAATACCATTTATTCTAAAGATCCTATAACAGACAATCTTTTTAAAACAGTAAAAGCATTAAATACTTGCAATTAAAGATATTCTAGAGAAAAAAGAAAGTACAACTATATTAATAAAAGAAATTCAATGTTGTCATTTGTCCAATAAGGCTAAATTAAATCACATTAAAATTAACCCTCTAATCTTATGTTCAAGACTAATTTACAAATACCCCCAATTAAATGATTTCAATAACATAAATTAAATTTCCAAATTAAAAATATACATAATAATATAATATAATTGCATGAATATATATTCTTCGAATATAAACCATATAATTATATCATATTTAAAATATATATAATAAAATGAAGATTTAAATTTTCCAATAACATAAATTATCGTATTCCAAATTAACATATTAAACTGAAGAAAACAAACTATATATATTTTTAAACATAAAAAAGAAATAAGAAAACCGAATTTATAAATTACAGAAGGCACGCAGCCCGAAAACCCATCATTACTGGAGGTACGCAAAAACACAGTGGGTGAGTTAATCTTTTGCCTTGGCAGCTTAAGCTACCCTACGGTAGCATGCTACCCGTAAGGTAGCACTGCTACCTTATGGTAGCAGGTGCTACTGCACGGTAGCACTGCTACCGCCAGTAGTACTGCTACCGTACGATAGCTTTGGTAGCTTTGCTCCCGTCGGTAGCAAGCTACCGACTCCCCTAATTCCATTTTTTTTTTAAAATTAAATTTTAATTTACATAGAGATTAAAATTTCTAAATATATTTTTTTTAATAGAGATTTTAAAATCTCTATCTCTCCACTCTAAAACAACAAAGCCAACACACAGTATAAAAATAATTTTAAAAGGAGTAAAACTAAATTTACACAAATTAATTACTGGTAAATAACTCATAAAACAACCAAACTTTGTGACAAAACAAACAAGGCAAAACCCCATTTTTTTTACAAAAAATTCCTCCATAAGCCCAATTTTTCTATTAACCCAATTTCTAATGATTTTCCTTAACCAAGAAGAACACAAAATCGCATAACACACATAGAGAATTTATTTGGAACAAAGGAGGGTAAATCTGGCAAAATTTCGCTAGCATAACCCCCTATAATTTCACCATATCAAAGCTAAATAGTTACACAGGAAGGAAGTAATTAAAGCATATACAAAATCAAGACAAATGGAAGACACAACCATAGTCTATAAATTTTTCTTTTGCACTTACACACCAGAAAACTACAGAGAAAGAAGAAATACTTGAGCTAATATATAAAAGAAATAAATAACCAAGCAGAAGCTATCCAACCTTGGAAAGCTTTCTTGCAGATCTTGAGGAAGAGCTCCCGCGATCAGATATCCACGCCAATCCTCATTTCTCCAACATGCATCCAAGAAGATTTTGAAACTTTTTTTTTTTTTTCCAACAAATTCTTGCCTCCCTCTCGTGAACTCCCAAAAATAATTTTTAAAAATATATTTAACCTAAACCTTTTTAGGTTGAAATTATTTTTCCTCTCCAAAATATAATATTCCATTTTAAAAACTAAAAGATTTTATTTTATTTCCTAATTCCCACAAAAAGTAAATGAAAATGCAATTTCCCAAAAATCGTTACTTTCCCTTTTTTTTTCTTTTCTCATTCCCATTTAATTAACTTTCTAAAAAAAAAAAAAAGGAAAGTAAATCTACTTGATTTTATTTATTTCTAATTTATTTTCAAAATCTAGAGAACAACAAATGTACACACACACACACACACATTTATATGTATATGTACATACATATGCATATAGATATATGTATAAATATACATATATGTATATATGTATATACATATACTTTTATACACACACACACACACACACACACACACACACACACATATATATATATATATATATATATATTACTACATGTATACATATACATATACATATACATATGTATAACTACTGTCCTGCAACAGGTCCAGTGAAGGGCTACTGTAACACTGCAACAATAGCTACACTCTGACTCTATCTTTGTTATCGACAACTCACACTTCACACTCTACTTCTCTACTATCTTCACTACTATGTGTCTCTTGCATACACACCTCATATACTTCCTTTTTCTCTTCCTTGCATCTTACATCACATGCTGCCATATATATATATATATGTGTGTGTGTGTGTGTGTGTGTGTGTGTGTGTATACATATGGATATATATACATATATATGTATACACACACACACATATATATGTATGTATACATATACATATACATATACATGTATATGTATATGTATATGTGTATATGTATATGTATATATATGTATGACAACATGTGATGTAAGATGCAAGGAAGAGAAAAAATAATTATATGAGGTGTGTATACGAGAGACACATAGCAGTGAAGATAGTAGAGAAGCAGAGTGTGAAGTGTGAGTTGCGGATAACGAAGAAAAAGTCAGAGTGTAGCTAGTGTTGCAGTAGTCCTTCACCAGACTTGTTGTAGGACAACATTTGTAAGATCTTTAATTGAATATGTTGTAGTGTTTGCGAATTGTGATATGAGCTTAATATTGGAACTTATCTCATGGATTTGGAGATGCAATCCTTTTCAGTTCAATCTTTCTTGTTACAATGAGCATTCCGACTGTAAGCCGTTGTTGTATCTTTGCAGTGAGCCGTTTTTGTATTCAGGCAGTGAGCCATCTCTTTGTAAAACACTAAATAACTATTTATATTTTCTTGAGAGTTAACCCTTTTTGTGATTTTTCCCATTTGGGTTTTCCACGTATAAAATCCAGTTTTCCTTGTGTGGCTGTGATCTTCATGTTACTCTACATTTGTTGTTTCATTTATATACTACATAATTGATGAATTTGATTTTTATTAGAAGAAGGTTTAAGTTTGGTAAAATTATTAAAGATCCGTGGGAATATTGATTCAACCCCCTCTCAATATTCTTGTCCTTCAACCAATCCAACAGAAATTTCACATTGTGGGAGAAAAAATAACCAATGTTCCATCCCCATTTCATGCCAAAATGGCTAAAGTCAAGGGTAGCTTCTAGTGGTAGTGGCGATTGTTTATGTTGTTCGAGATTGAGTGGCATCAATTGATAATAATGACTACAATAAAGAATATTGTGTTCTTATGGAATGTAATGTGAAACCTTTTTTAGTATGGGGTTTTTAGGTTTGTGATATGTATGTTTATTTCTATATAACTTCCTCGATGTACAAGCGTAGTGGTGAACAAAAGCACCAAAGTGAGTCAATTCATCAATCTTGAAACGGTTTGTGGGAGGATCCAAAAAATCACAGGAGGTGGACAATTGTGGGTTCCTATTCATGTCTAGGTTTGTGGTAAACCTGTGTGAAAACCATGAAAGGTTGATGGGTGGTGCCTTTCATTTTGAATCAATATCATGGCCCACAAGAGTTGGGCTTACTGCAGATGAAGGGTGTGAGTTCTTACCATGTTCACACTAAGGGGGGCGGGGGAGGGGGGATGTTGGGAAATGTATTGTTAGTGTTCACATAATGTGAGTTGTTAACACAACTGACATAGCTATTTATGATAATTTGTTGAGTTTTTTTTGTTTGTTAAGTTGTTAGAACAACTCTAATAATTAGTGAGTTTTTCCTATAATGTAGGAACTAAAACTCCTATAAATATGTAATTCATTAAACCAATGAAATAGTGAAGAAGCACGTGTTATTTTGTTTTTGATTATTCTAGCTTCTATTTTTGCCATATTTCTTATCAAATCTATATTACATGTATCAATTGAGAAGCTAGTTCATCTTCATCCTATGTTGATCCTTCATCCTTAAAAGATTCTACTTCCAAGCAACCTAAGATCAAGCCTAAGGTGACGAACAAAGGAATGGGAGAATATAGTTTGCAACAATCCATGTATCTTATACAACTTATAAAATCCCCTTAGACTTATGAAAGACCATAGGAATCATAACTTGTAACAATAGTTACTATTAAATGGGATCCCACAACATTTACCAAATGGGGTGGAATGAAAGATAGGGACCTTTTAAAAATGTTATTTATGGACCTAGAGGAATAATTAGATCAAGATAATATCAAAATACCTATAAAAACTATGGTAAAGGTTGTAAATTCTTATATAAAATGGGATATGATGGTAAAGGTCCTCTTAGATTTCTATAAAAAGGAATCATGGAACCTCTTCAACTTGAATTAGTACCTATGAAACAAAGGACCAAAAGAATAGGATATGCACCTTTGAGATTACGTGGTCCTAAGACTAAAACTCAAGAAGCATTGCAAATAGTTTCATCTAGTTCCACTAATGATAATGAACCACTTGATGAATAGCATCCATCCATAGATTCTAATGAATGGGAATGGGGCTCAGACAAATCCTCTAGTGATTATGATCTTGAGGAAACATTTAGAGAACCTAGTGAGACTACTTTTGAAGAATATTCAAGGTTGGACAAATACATATCATGCCAAGAGAAAACCATTTCATCCCTCAAGATAAGAATGCTAGTGGTGAAGCATGGATAAAAAACGTTTGAGATCTTGAACCCTCTATGTCTCAAAGCTTAGGGTCTAAACCATGAAAAGTGAGAACTCCTGTTGTTGAATGTCCTTCTAGTAGTGTCAATCAAACTACCTCCATAATTGAAATTGATGAGGAGAGTACTAGTGATGACCTTGATGATATCATAGACATTTATGAAGACTCATGTGTCTTTACCATCTCTACCTTTGACTTTGACCAAATCTATGGTCTTCCATTTGTCCACCCTCAACTCATAAAATTGGGACCAACAAGGACCTTCACAACTCAATAGATTCCAAAACAATGAGGCTATTATTGATTGATTAACTTGGACTTTGAGATGATCTTCCTATCAGGGACCATACAATAATATTAGTCATTCAAATCAACAGTGTGGCTTTTTTTGGAGAGGGTGCCAAGCCTTTTAGTCGCAAAATATAAAAATAAATAATAAAATGTCTTCTGATGAAAACCAAACTGTGGTGGTTTTAGACCATGAAAAAAGTAAAGAAAGGACGTATCCAATGGTGAAAGCTTCTTTGAGGTGCCAAGGGATGGAAAGTTTGACACTCTCCCCCTAAGAACATATCATAAGCGATCATCTATGTTAATAGAAGAGACAATTATGACCAATCTTAGAACTAAACAAGATCTTCATAACATCTATCTTGTAGCATCATTAACAAAACAATAACATCCCAACTTTGTCAGTTTTACAAGGGACATAAAATCAACTTTGCATGGTCATATGTGGATATGTTTGGATTAGATCCTGATCTTGTAATGCATCACCTAATAGTTACATTAGTTGCAAAATTGGTGAAGTAGAAATTGAGAAAAATGAATATGCAAGTAGCACTTTAGGTCAAAACAAAACTTGAGAAGTTACTAGATGTTAGTTTTATCAGACCAATGGATTACCCAAAATGGATTTCAAACCTTGTACTTGTACCAAAACTAGACAATCAAATCAAGTTATTCTCCTAAGGATGACTTTCCATTACCCAACATAGACCTAATTTTCAATCTTATAGTTGGACACACAATGTTATCACTCATGGATGGATTCTCTAACTATAATAAAATTAAGATCGCACTTGAGTACCAACATAAGATATGTTTTACATGTCCTTGGGGAACATTTCTTTGGAATTACTTGCCTTTTGGTCTCAAAAACGTTAGAGGTACCTATCAGAGAGCTATGACCACTATTTTTCACGATATGATGCACACTTTAATGGAAGACTATGTAGATGACCTCTTGGGTAAATCACTCACAAGAGAAAGATATTTGGATGTCCTAGACAAGATCTTCAC